>NC_084614.1:22433798-22448798 GCF_033978795.1 Nerophis ophidion | reverse complement strand
ACAATGATTTGCAATCCTTTTCAACCCATATTCAATTGAATGCACTACAAAGACAACATATTTGATGTTCAAACTCATAAACTTTTTTTTTTTTGCAAAAAATAATTAACTTAGAATTTCATGGCTGCAACACGTGCCCAAAGTAGTTGGGAAAGGACATGTTCACCACTGTGTTACATCACATTTTCTTTTAACAACACTCAATAAACGTTTGGAACTGAGGAAACTAATTGTTGAAGGTTTGAAAGTGGAATTCTTTACCATTCGTGCTTGATGTAAAGCTTAAGTTGTTCAACAGTCCGGGTCTTGTTGTCGTATTTTACGCTTAAAATGCACCACACATTTTCGATGGGAGGACATGTCTGGACTGCAGGCGGGCCAGGAAATACCCGCACTATTTTACTACGAAGCCTCGCTGTTATAAAACATGGCCTGTCATTTTTTTTGCAGAAATAAGCAGGGGTGTCCATGATATCGTTGCTTGAATGACAACATATGTTGCTCCAAAACATGTATGAACCATTCAAAATTATTGGTGGCTTAACAGTTGTGTAAGTTACCCATGGCCTTGGGCACCAAAACACCACCATACCGTCACAGATGCTGGCTTTTGAACTTTGCGCCTCTAACAATCCGAATGGTTAAATCCTCTTTTTTCCGAAGTACACCACGTCTACAGTTTCCAAATATATTTTGAAATGTGGACGCGTCAGACCACAGAACACTTTTCCACTTTGCATCAGTCCATCTAAGATGAGCTCGGGCCCAGCAAAGCCGACGGCATTCCTGGGTGTTGTTGATAAATGGTTTTCGCTTTGCATAGTAGAGTTTTAACTTGCACTTACAGATGTAGCGACCAACTGTAGTTACTGAAAGGGGTTTTATGAAGTTTTCCTGAGCCCATGTGTGATATCCTTTACACACTGATGTCGGTTTTTGATGCTGTACCGCCTGAGGGATCAAAGGTCCGTTATATCATCGGTTACTTGCAGTGATTTCTCCAGATTCTCTGAACCTTTTGATGATTTTACGGACCGCAGATATAAACAATACTAAATTGATTCGATTGATATTGTTCTTATTCTTGTTTTTGTTATTACAAAATTATATTTTGGGCATTTTTTGTTATTGTTTACAAATTAAGGAAGTTAACTCCCAAAAAGGCTTTGAAGGCAAAACCCAAATAATTTAAAATGGGAGCCAACGGTAGATTTTGCTTTTGTTTCGTTATTGTGCACTAGCCATTTTATTTTGTTAAACATGTTTATGTAGCAATCAATTCCACGCATTTAATACATCATCCGATTTACAACAATACTAGCACATTTTAAATGTAATAAGATAACCGTTATAAATTATTATTTATTGTGTTTGCTTTACTCACTCGCCTTAAAAAAATTTAGCTTTTATAATCTATTGTCAAATTGGATCTGACGCTTAAAAAATCGGATTGAGATTGGAGGCCATAAATGTTGATCGGGACAAGCGAATGACGATATAATAGCGTATTAAATTTAAAAGATAAATTCCAATCAATAGTCACACACATGTAGTGAAATGATTATGTGTATTTGACCTATCCCCTTGTTCACCCCCTGGGAGGTGAGGAGAGCAGTGAGCAGCAGCGGTGGCCACGCTCGAGAATCATTTTGGTGATTTAACCCCCAATTCCGACATTTGTTGCTGAGTGCCAAGCAGATAGGCAATGGCTCCCATTTTTATAGTCTAGTATGACTGGGTCGGGGTTTGAGCTCACGACCTTCCAGTCTCAGGGCGGACACTCTAACCACAAGGCCACTTAGATTATTTTGATTTTACAATTTACATTTTGATAAAGTAAATTGGGAAAAAAGCTGGAAAATTTCAGGTTAGTTAAAATAATGATAATTTTTATAAACTAATTTTTTAAATTTTGCTTTGCATTGTTCTAGTTTCATTTGGTGTCTCTTCAAGCTAGTATGACACTAAGGAGTGTTAAAATATTCATTTGTAATACACTTTTCCACCACTAGTGGCATTATTGACAATATTAAACACACTGAAGAAGTCATAGAGAAGCTCCTTTAGCGCAAAAAATTATGACTAAAGTGGCGAAGCTGTATTTTCATTTGCGCTTAAATTTTAGTCACAATTATTTATTATGATATTATTGACTACAATATATTGACAGTTTAGTTGAACACATTCATTATTAATTTAGTTTATTTTACAAAAAAGATCAATTACAATGATACATAATATTGGATATAGAGAACATACAAACACTTTATTTATTGAATCAAAACTTCAAATTCCATGAATTCTTGCATTTGCAAATAGCTAAAATGATGTACAAAGCAAACCATAACTTGCTACTAAGGAATGTTCAACATTTTGTCTCAACATAATAGGAGGAATACAACCTTAAAGGAGAATATAATTGAAAACATTTGTATGCACGCACAACACTTAAATTTTTTATTATATCTGTATGTGGAATTAAATCTGACATGACGGGGCTTCACGGTGACAGAGGGGTTAGTGCATCTGTCTCACAATACGAAGTTCCTGAGTAGTCCTGGGTTCAATCCCAGGCTCGGGATCATTCTGTGTGAAGTTTGCATGTTCTCCCCATGACTGCGTGGGTTCCCTCCGGGTACCACGGCTTCCTTCCACCTCCAAAAACATGCACTTGGGGATAGGTAGATTGGCAACACTAAATTGGCCCTAGTTTGTGAATGTGAGTGTGAATGTTGTCTGTCTATGAGCTGGCGACTTGTCCAGGGTGTACACCGCCTTCCGGCCGAATGCAGCTGAGATAGGCTCCAGCAACCCCCTGCAACCCCAATAGGGACAAGCGTTAGAAAATGGATGGATGGATGACGGGGGAGGTCGCAGCTTGCTGCAGGGTTTGTTCTCCCAGGATGCAGCCGGATTACTCTGGACCAGGCGTGTAGGTAGGAACATTTTCAATTATTCACTATCAAAATAAGAACAAACACGCTGTGGAAAAAACACAAAACCGTGGAATGAAACAAACAACAGAAACTATGGCTTGGAAAAAACAAGACTTACTGTGGCATGAAAACTAGCAGCATGAACTATGGCATGAAAGGAGCAATGTCGCCAGACCGACTGACTGGCAAGGGCAATAGTCTCTTGATTAGAGCCAGGTGAGCGTCCGAACACCAGCGGCAGGAGAAAATCCCAAGTCACAATGGCAACCAAAACCAACAAGAGTGCACCAAAAAAACTAATGGAATTCAAAACAACAGAACATAACAAAAACATAATCCACACCACCGAACATGACAAATTTATGGGATGGATTAAGCAAAGAATCGGTGTTGGACCTGCAATTAAGCGGCAACTAGTCCGGGGTGTACCCCGCCTTACGCCCGAATGCAGCTGAAATAGGCTCCAGTCCCCCCCCCCGTCACTCCGAAAGGGACAAGTGGTAAAAAATGGATAAAATCTCTATTCATAATTGAATCATTTGTTTATTTTTCAACAAGTTTTTAGTTATTTTTATATACTTTTTTCCAAATAGTTCAAGAAAGACCACAACAAATGAGCAGTATTTTGCACTGTTATACATTTTATATTTTACTTTATTGTATTTTATTAGCGTGTATCAAAACACGAATTGGTATGTCGGACTTAGCCCTGTCTTGGTTTAACTCTTATCTTACTGACAGGATGCAGTGCGTCTCCCATAACAATATTGACCTCGGACTATGTTAAGGTAACGTGTGGAGTTCCCCAGGGTTCGGTCCTTGGCCCTGCACTCTTCAGCCTCTACATGCTGCCGCTAGGTGACGTCATACGCAAATACGGTGTTAGCTTACACTGTTATGCTGATGACACCCAACTCTACATGCCCCTAAAGCTGACCAACACGCCGGATTGTAGTCAGCTGGAGGCGTGTCTTAATGAAATTAAACAATGGATGTCTGCTAACTTTTTGCAACTCAACGCTAAAAAAACAGAAATGCTGATTATCGGTCCTGCTAGACACCGACCTCTATTTAATAATACAACTTTGACATCTGACAACCAAACAATTAAACAAGGCAACTCGGTGAAGAATCTGGGTATTATCTTCCACTCAACTCTCTCCTTTGAGTCACACATTAAAAGCGTTACTAAAACGACCTTCTTTCATCCCCGTAATATCGCTAAAACTCGCTCCATTTTGTCCACTAACGACACCGAAATCATTATCCATGCGTTTGTTACGTCTCGTCTCGATTACTGTAACGTATTATTTTCGGGTCTCCCCATGTCTAGCATTAAAAGATTACAGTTGGTACAAAATGCGGCTGCTAGACTTTTGACAAGAACAAAAAAGTTTGATCATATTACGCCTGTACTGGCTCACCTGCACTGGCTTCCTGTGCACTTAAGATGTGACTTTAAGGTTTTACTACTTACGTATAAAATACTACGCGGTGTAGCTCCAGCCTATCTTGCCGATTGTATTGTACCATATGTCCCGGCAAGAAATCTGCGTTCAAAGGACTTCGGCTTATTAGTGATTCCCAGAGCCCAAAAAAAGTCTGCGGGCTATAGAGCGTTTTCCATTCGGGCTCCAGTACTCTGGAATGCCCTCCCGGTAACAGTTCGAGATGCTACCTTAGTAGAAGCATTTAAGTCTCACCTTAAAACTCATTTGTATACTCTAGCCTTTAAATAGACTCCCTTTTTAGACCAGTTGATCTGCCGTTTCTTTTCTTTTTCTCCTCTGTCCCATTCTCCCTTGTGGAGGGGGTCCGGTCCGGTGGCCATGGATGAAGTACTGGCTGTCCTGAGTCGGGACCCAGGATGGACCGCTCGTCCAGAGCCGGGACCCAGGATGGACCGTTCGCCTGTGTATCCGCTGGGACATCTCTGCGCTTGGGGTGGTTTCCTACTGGCCCCACTGTGGACAGGACTCTCTCTGCTGTGTTGGATCCACTTTGGACTGGACTCTCACGGTTGTGTTGGATCCAGTATGGATTGAACTTTCACAGTATCATGTTAGACCCGATCGACATCCATTGCTTTTGGTTCCCCTGGAGGGGGGGAGGGGTTGCCCACATATGCGGTCCTCTCCAAGGTTTCTCATAGTCATCATTGTCACCGACGTCCCACTGGGTGTGAGTTTTCCTTGCCCTTATGTGGGTTCTACCGAGGATGTCTTAGTGGTTTGTGCAGCCCTTTGAGACACTAGTGATCTAGGGCTATATAAATAATCATTGATTGAATGATTAATAATGGATCAGAAACTGATGACATAAGTGCTTTATTTTACTTCATCTCTTTTTTTCATTCAAAAATGCTTAGCTCTGATTAGGGGGTACTTGAATTAAAAACAATGTTCACAGGGGGTACATCAGTGAAAAAAAGTCGAGAACCCCTGGTCTAAATGATACAATTTAATTCAGATTTATGGTTGTTTAAAAAGTTTCCACTACCACGATAAACTGTTTGACGGATGTAATCACCACGTTCCGCCGATTCCTTCAAGACGCGCTCGTAGGCTAAAAGGTCTCGTTTGGGCCTATCGGGGTCGCCAGAGCTTCGCTGCTAAATGAGCCTCTTTAATGTCAACGAGGAGAAAAATGGGCAATCCCTCAATTTGGCAAGAAGTGGCCCGTGGCAGCGGGGCGGGCGTGATGGAGTGTGTGTGTGTATGTGTGTGTGTGTGTGTGTGTGTGTGTGTGTGTGTGTGTGTGTGTGTGGGTTGGGTTGGGGGGGTTTAAGCTTCAGGAAACCTGGTGACCTTTTCTCTGTTTTCTGACACGCTGACTCGATTGCCCTTTATGAAAATGCTAATACCGACTAGCGCGCTACAAAACAGCTCCTCCGAGAAGGCCCAGGGCGTGTGGAAAATAAAAAAGGCTGGGAGACCTCAAGCAGAGAACGTGCTCACGGGGCGCCGTGTCAACTTTTTGGGGAGGGGGTTGAAGTTGAGTTTCGTGCGAACGTGACTGCTTCCCTCCCCGCACGTAAATCTTCTCTGCGGCGTCTTAATAGCTCGAAGCAGCAGTGAGGTTTATGTACACATCAAAACGGCAACATCTGCAGGGCCAGATTACACTTTTATGGCAGTATTTCAGTGGTGAAATATACCCTGAATTCCTTACAAGTTGCGGCACTTGCCAGGCTGGCTTTCACGCGGCTACTTCCGCTCGCGGATAAAGGCCAACTTCATTATTTGCCATTTTATTCATTCAGCGGGCCACCAAAGGTTTACAAGCGGCGATAGAGAAAGCCTAATTATCCTAATGGAAGACTCCGATGCACACCCTGTGTTCCTGTCCAATCAATAGCGCGAGACAGCAGTAGCCCTTCGACCTGGAGTGGCTCATCTTCGCTATCATAACAAGATCGCCGCAAATAATGAGGCGTCCTATTTTTGGGATTTCACTTTGATGTCCTTTAAGTAAGAAAACTAACTTAAAACTGAAGGACCTAACTGAATAACTAACTAAATAACCAAAGCAAAATAATTCCCTTACAACTGCCTGACGTAGCAAACACACGGACCAGCTAGCTAATTTATCTGCTAAATCAGATTAAACTAAGCAGCTGGACTGACTGACTAACTAACCAACCAACGAACAAACTTACTAACTGATTAACCCAAAAAGCTAGTAGCTAGTCCGAGCTAACTCACTTATTAACGACTGACCAAACTGACTGGCTATCCATCCATCCATTTTCTACCGCTTGTCCCTGTTGGGGTCACGGGGGATGCTGGAGCCTATCTCAGCTGAATTTGCGCTATGTTACTATCTAATTGACACAGAAATGAATGCCCAAAGTACCAACTAACTAACTAACTAACTAACTAACTAACCAACTAACTAACTAACTAACTAACTAACTAACTAACTAACTAACTAACTAACTAATTAACTAACCAACCCCAAACAATAGTAGCTAGTACCAGCTAACTCACCTATTAAAAACTGACCAAACTGACTGGCTATGTAATTACCTAATTAACACATAAATTAAAGACCAAAGTAGTAATTTACCCCAACTAACTAACTAACTAACCAACTAACTAACTGACTGACCCAAAAGCTGGTAGATAGTACCAGCCAACTAACCTATTCACGGATGACCAAATTGACTGGCTATGTTACTAGCCTAATTGACACATAAATTAATGACTAGAATAGTAATTTAACCAGACTAACTAACTAACCAAATAATCAAACTAACTAACTAACTAACTAACTAACTAACTAACTAACTAACTAACTAACTAACTGACCCGGAAGCTAGCAGCTCGTACCAGCTAGTTCACATATTCACGGCTGACCAAACTGACTGGCTATGTTTATCTAATTGACACATAAATTAATGACCAAAGCAGTAATTTACCCAGACTAACTAACTAACTAACTAACTAACTAACTAACTAACTAACTAACTAACTAACTAACTAACTAACTAACTAACTAACTAACTAACTAACTAACTAACTAACTAACTAACGGACCCAAAAGGTAGTAGCTACTACCAGCTAGCTCACCTATTCACCTCTGACCTAACTGACTAGCTATGTTACTATCTAATTGACACATAAATTAATGACCAAAGTAGTAATTTTCCCAGACTAACTAACTAACTAACTAACTAACCAACAAACCAACTAACTAACTAACAAACTAACTAACCAACTAACAAACTAACAAACCAACTAACCAACCAACTAACTAACAAACTAACTAACCAACTAACTAACCGACCAACTAACTAACTGACTGACCAACTAGCTAACCAACTAACTAGCTAACTAACCAACTAACTAACCAACTAACTAACTAACGGACCCAAAGGCAGTAGCTACTACCAGCTAACTCACCTATTCACCACTGACCTAACTGACTAGCTATGTTACTATCTAATTGACACATAAATTAATGACCGAAGTAGTAATTTACCCTAACTAACTAACCAACTAACTAACTAACTAACTAACTAACTAACTAACTAACTGATCCCAAAGCTAGTAGATAGTACCAGCCAACTAACCTATTCATGACTGACTAAACTGACTGGCTATGTTACTAGCCTAATCGACACATAAATTAATGACTAGAATAGTAATTTAACAGGACTAAATACTAACCAAATAATTAATTAAACCAACGAACCAACTAACTAACTAACTAACTAACTAACTAACTAACTAACTAACTAACTAACTGACCCGAAAGCTAGCAGCTAGTACCAGCTAGTTCACATATTCACGGCTGACCAAATTGACTGGCTATGTTAATCTAACTGACACATAATTTAATGACCAAAGTAGTAATTTACCCCAACTAACCAACAAACCAACAAACAAACAAACAAACAAACAAACTAACTAACTAACTAACTAACTAACTAACTAATCCAAAAGCTAGTAGCTAGTAACAGCTAACTCACCTATTCACGACTGACCAAACTGAATGACTATGTTACTATCTAATTGACACACATTAATGACCAATGAAGTAATTTACACCAACTAACTAACTAACTAACTAACTAACTAACTAACTAACTAACTAACAAACTAACTAACTAACTAACTAACTAACTAACTAACTGCCCCAAAATTTAGTAGCTAGTGCCAGTTAACTCACCTATTCACGACTGACCAAACTGACTGGCTATGTTACTATCTAATTGACACACGAATTAATGACCAAAGTAGTAATTTACCCCAATTAACTAACTAACTAACTGACTCACTCACTCACTCACTCACTCACTCACTCACTCACTCACTCACTCACTCACTCACTCACTCACTCACTCACTCACTCACTCACTCACTCACTCACTCACTCACTCACTCACCAACCAACTAACTAACTAACTAACTGACCCGAAAGCTAGCCGCTCGTACCAGCTAGTTCACATATTCACGGCTGACCAAACTGACTGGCTATGTTTATCTATTTAGCAAACAAATTAATGACCAAAGTAGTAATTTACCCAGACTAACTAACTAACTAACTAACTAACCAACTAACTAACTAACTAACTAACTAACTAACTAACTAACTAACCCAAAAGCTAGTAGCTAGTAACAGCTAACTCACCTATTCACGACTGACCAGACTGAATGACTATGTTACTATCTAATTGACACAAATTAATGACCAATGAAGTAATTTACACCAACTAACTAACTAACTAACTAACTAACTAACTAACTAACTAACTAACTAACTAACTAACTAACTAACTAACTAACTGACCCAAAATTTAGTAGCTAGTACCAGCTAACTCACCTATTCACGACTGACCAAACTGACTGGCTATGTTACTATCTAATTGACACATAAATTAATGACCAAAGTAGTAATTTAACCCAATTAACTAACTAACTGACTCACTCACTCACTCACTCACTCACTCACTCACTCACTCACTCACTCATTCACTCACCCACCCACCCACCCACCCACCCACTCACTCACTCACTCACTCACTCACTCACTCACTCACTCACCAACCAACTAACTAACTAACTGACCCGAAAGCTAGCAGCTCGTACCAGCTAGTTCACATATTCACGGCTGACCAAACTGACTGGCTATGTTTATCTAATTGACACATAAATTAATGACCAAAGTAGTAATTTACCCAGACTAACTAATTAACTAACTAATTAACTAACTAATTAACTAACTAACTAACTAACTAACTAACTAACTAACTAACTAACTAACTAACTAACTAACTAACTAACGGACCCAAAAGGTGGTAGCTACTACCAGCTAACTCACCTATTCACCACTGACCTAACTGACTAGCTATGTTACTATCTAATTGACACATAAATTAATGACCAAAGTAGTATTGTTCCCAGACTAACCAACTAACTAACTAACTAACTAACTAACTAACTAACTAACTAACTAACTAACTAACTAACTAACTAACTAACTAACTAACTAACTAACTAACTAACTAACGGACCCAAAAGGTAGTAGCTACTACCAGCTAACTCACCTATTCACCAGTGACCTAACTGACTAGCTATGTTACTATCTAATTGACACATAAATGAATGACCAAAGTAGTAATTTACCCTAACTAACTAACTAACTAACCAACTAACTAACTAACTAACTAACTAACCAACTAACTAACTAACTAACTAACTAACTAACTAACTAACTAACTAACTAACTAACTGATCCAAAAGCTAGTAGATAGTACCGGCCAACTAACCTATTCATGACTGACCAAACTGACTGGCTATGTTACTATCTAATTGGCACATAAATGAATGACCAAAGTAGTAATTTACCCTAACCAACTAACTAACTAACCAACTAACTAACTAACTAACTAACAAACAAACTAACTAACTAACTAACTAACTGATCCAAAAGCTAGTAGATAGTACCGGCCAACTAACCTATTCATGACTGACCAAACTGACTGGCTATGTTACTAGCCTAATCGACACATAAATTAATGACTAGAATAGTAATTTAACAGGACTAAATACTAACCAAATAATTAATTAAACCAACTAACCAACAAACTAACTAACTAACTGACCCGAAAGCTAGCAGCTAGTACCAGCTAGTTCACATATTCACGGCTGACCAAATTTACTGGCTATGTTAATCTAATTGACACATAATTTAATGACCAAAGTAATAATTCACCCCAACTAACCAACACACAAACTAACTAACTAACTAACTAACTAACTAACTAACTAACTAACTAACCAACCCAAAAGCTAGTAGCTAGTAACAGCTAACTCACCTATTCACGACTGACCAAACTGAATGACTATGTTACTATCTAATTGGCACAAATTAATGACCAATGAAGTAATTTACACCAACTAACTAACTAACTAACTAACTAACTAACTAACTAACTAACTAACCAACCAACTAACTAACTAACTAACTAACTGACCCAAAATTTAGTAGCTAGTACCAGCTAACTCACCTATTCACGACTGACCAAACTGACTGGCTATGTTACTATCTAATTGACACATAAATTAATGACCAAAGTAGTAATTTACCCCAATTAACTAACTAACTGACTCACTCAGTCACTCACTCACTCACTCACTCACTCACTCACTCACTCACTCACTCACTCACTCACTCACTCACTCACTCACTCACTCACTCACTCACTCACCAACCAACCAACCAACCAACCGACTAACTAACTGACCCAAAAGCTAGTCGCTAGTACCAGCTAACTCACCTATTCACGACTGACCAAACTGACTGGCTATGTTACTATCTATTTAGCAAATAAATTAATGACCAAAGTAGTAATTTACCCTGACTGACTGACTGACTGACTGACTGACTGACTGACTGACTGACTGACTGACTGACTGACTGACTGACTGACTGACTGACTGACTGACTGACTGACTGACTGACTGACTGACTGACTGACTGACTGACTAACCAACCAACCAACCAACCAACCAACCAACCCGAAAGGTAGTAGCTAGTACCAGCTAACTCACCTATTCACCACTGACCTAACTGACTGGCTATGTCACTATCTAATTGACACATAATTTGATGACCAAAGTAGTAATTTACCCATACAGACAGACAGACAGACAGACAGACCGACCGAATAACTAACTAACTAGCTAACTAACTAACTAACTAACTAACTAACTAACTAACTAACTAACTAACTAACTAACTAACTAACTAACTAACTAACTAACTAACCAACTAACCAACTAACTAACTAACCGACTAACTAGCTAACTGACCCCAAAAGCTATTAACTAGTACCAGCTAACTCACTTATTTACAACTGACCAAACTGACTGGCCATGTTACTAGCCTAATCGACACATACATTAATGACTAGAGTAGTAATTTAACCGGACTAACTAACTAACCAAATACGAAACTAACTACCTAACTAACTAACTAACTAACTAACGGACCCAAAAAGTAGTAGCTAGTACCAGCTAACTCACCTATTCACCACCGACCTAAGTGACTGGCTATGTTACTATCTAATTGACACATAAATTAATGACCAAAGTAGTAATTTACCCCAATTAACTAACTAACTGACTCACTCACTCACTCACTCACTCACTCACTCACTCACTCACCCACCCACCCACCCACCCACTCACTCACTCACTCACTCACTCACTCACTCACTCACTCACTCACTCACTCACTCACTCACTCACTCACTCACTCACTCACTCACTCACTCACTCACTCACTCACTCATTCACTCACTCACTCACTCACTCACTCACTCACCAACCAACTAACTAACTAACTAACTGACCCGAAAGCTAGCAGCTCGTACCAGCTAGTTCACATATTCACGGCTGACCAAACTGACTGGCTATGTTTATCTAATTGACACATAAATTAATGACCAAAGTAGTAATTTACCCAGACTAACTAATTAACTAACTAACTAATTAACTAACTAACTAACTAACTAACTAACTAACTAACTAACTAACTAACTAACTAACTAACTAACTAAATAACAAACTAACTAACTAACTAACTAACTAACTAACGGACCCAAAAGGTAGTAGCTACTACCAGCTAACTCACCTATTCACCAGTGACCTAACTGACTAGCTATGTTACTATCTAATTGACACATAAATGAATGACCAAAGTAGTAATTTACCCTAACCAACTAACTAACTAACCAACTAACTAACTAACTAACTAACAAACAAACTAACTAACTAACTAACTAACTGATCCAAAAGCTAGTAGATAGTACCGGCCAACTAACCTATTCATGACTGACCAAACTGACTGGCTATGTTACTAGCCTAATCGACACATAAATTAATGACTAGAATAGTAATTTAACAGGACTAAATACTAACCAAATAATTAATTAAACCAACTAACCAACAAACTAACTAACTAACTGACCCGAAAGCTAGCAGCTAGTACCAGCTAGTTCACATATTCACGGCTGACCAAATTGACTGGCTATGTTAATCTAATTGACACATAATTTAATGACCAAAGTAGTAATTCACCCCAACTAACCAACAAACTAACTAACTAACTAACTAACTAACTAACTAACTAACTAACTAACTAACTAAATAACTAACTAACTAACCCAAAAGCTAGTAGCTAGTAACAGCTAACTCACCTATTCACGACTGACCAAACTGAATGACTATGTTACTATCTAATTGACACAAATTAATGACCAATGAAGTAATTTGCACCAACTAACTAACTAACTAACTAACTAACTAACTAACTAACTAACTAACTAACTAACTAACCCAAAATTTAGTAGCTAGTACCAGCTAACTCACCTATTCACGACTGACCAAACTGACTGGCTATGTTACTATCTAATTGACACATAAATTAATGACCAAAGTAGTAATTTACCCCAATTTACTAACTAACTGACTCACTCACTCACTCACTCACTCACTCACTCACTCACTCACTCACTCACTCACTCACTCACTCACTCACTCACTCACTCACTCACTCACTCACCAACCAACCAACCAACCAACCAACCGACTAACTAACTGACCCAAAAGCTAGTCGCTAGTACCAGCTAACTCACCTATTCACGACTGACCAAACTGACTGGCTATGTTACTATCTATTTAGCAAATAAATTAATGACCAAAGTAGTAATTTACCCTGACTGACTGACTGACTGACTGACTGACTGACTGACTGACTGACTGACTGACTAACCAACCAACCAACCAACCAACCAACCAACCAACCAACGGACCCGAAAGGTAGTAGCTAGTACCAGCTAACTCACCTATTCACCACTGACCTAACTGACTGGCTATGTCACTATCTAATTGACACATAATTTGATGACCAAAGTAGTAATTTACCCAGACTAACTAACTAACAAACAAACAAACAAACAAACAGACAGACAGACAGACAGACAGACAGACAGACAGACAGACAGACAGACAGACAGACAGACAGACAGACAGACAGACAGACAGACCGACCGACCAAATAACAAACTAACTAACTAGCTAACTAACTAACTAACCAACCAACCAACCAACCAACCAACCAACCAACCAACTAACTAACTAACTAACTAACCAACTAACCAACTAACTAGCTAACTGACCCCAAAATCTATTAACTAGTACCAGCTAACTCACTTATTTGCAACTGACCAAACTGACTGGCCATGTTACTAGCCTAATCGACACATACATTAATGACTAGAGTTGTAATTTAACCGGACTAACTAACTAACTTACCAAATACGAAACTAACTAACTAACTAACTAACTAACTAACTAACTAACTAACTAACTAACTAACTAACTAACTAACTAACTAACTAACGGCCCCAAAAAGTAGTAGCTAGTACCAGCTAACTCACCTATTCACCACCGACCTAAGTGACGGGCTATGTTACTATCTAATTGACACAAAAATTAATGACCAGAATAGTAATTTAACCTGACTAACTAACTAACTAACTAACTGACCCAAAAGCTAGTAAATAGTAACCAGCCAAATAACCTATTCACGACTGACCAAACTGACTGGCTACGTTACTAGCCTAATCGACACATAAATTAATGACTAGAATTTAATCTGACTAACTAACGAACCAAATAATTAATTAAACTAACTAACTAACTAACTAACTAACTAACTAACTAACTGACCCGAAAGCTAGCCGCTAGTACCAGCTAGTTCACATATTCACGGCTGACCAAACTGACTGGCTATGTTTATCTAATTGACACATAAATTAATGACCAAAGTAGTAATTTACCCCAACTAACTAACTAACTAACTAACTAACTAACTAACTAACTAACTAACTAACTAACTAACTAACTAACTAACTAACTAACTAACTAACTAACTGACCCCAAACATTAGTAGCTAGTACCAGCTAACTCACCTATTAACAACTGACCAAACTGACTATGTTACTATCTAATTGGCACATAAATTAATGACCAAAGTAGTAATTTACCCCAAC
>NC_084614.1:22341298-22431298 GCF_033978795.1 Nerophis ophidion | reverse complement strand
TCTATTTGACACATAAATTATTGACATAGGAAGTAATTTACCCTAACTAATTAACTAACTAACCAACCAACTAACTAATTAACTAACTGACTGACCACAAAAGCTATTAACTAGTACCAGCTAACTCACTTATTTACAACTGACCAAACTGGCTATGATACTATCTAATCGACACATAAATTCATGATCAAAGAAGTAATCCACCCAGACTAACTAACTAACTAACTAACTAACTAACTAACTAACTAACTAACTAACTAACTGACCCCAAACATTAGTAGCTAGTACCGGCTAACTCACCTATTAACAACTGACCAAACTGACTGGCTATGTTACTATCTAATTAACACATAAATTAATGACCAAAGTAGTGATTCACCCTGACTAACTAACTAACTGACCAACTGACTAACTAGCTAACCCCAAACATTAGTAGCAAGTACCAGTTAACTCATCTATTCATGACTGACAACAACTGACTGGCTAAGTTACTATCTAATTGACACATAAATTAATGTCCAATGTAGTAATTTACCCCGACTAACTAACTAACTAACTAATTAACTAACTAACTAACTAACTAACTAACTAACTAACTAACTAACTAACTAACCATGACATAAAGTTTGCATGTGAAAGCAGTCAGGGAGAGTTTCTTCCGTCAGCACTGGCAACTTTTCTCACGTTGTCTTACCCACTCTCGCAGTCCGAGTAGCACTTTCAGGAAGGAGGAATTAAAAAATCATTAGGGGTGAGAAATACCGACTGGCACCGTGACAAAAGACAAAAAAAAATAGAACAATGGGAACCCAATGACCTCGCTCGTGCAAGCCAATAACGATCCCGTCATCAGAGAGTGGGGATATACTTCAAATATGCCTGTCATCGTAGACACAGGACGCTTTATTACAGGGGTGTCAAACCCAAATACAGAGTGGGACAAAATTTAAAACTGAATAAATTGACCTTTCAATAGGGACCCAAACAAGTTTTGGATTAAATATTGAACAAGCAAGGCTTGTATAACTTTATAATGACATGCAAAATTGAGTTTCAAATAATGGTAATAATTAAAAAATAAATGGCATATCAAATAAAAATGTAATAAAAATTGAATGCCTCTTTTCTATTTGCAGCCTTCTGAGGTAGATATAAAAAATAAACTTTTTCCACAGGCCAATAATACTTTTGAAAATAAAATAACAATAATGAATGAGTCAAACATTCAAGCCTTGAAGTAGCAAAAAAAGTGCATGAATAAAACCTTAATTATTGCTCAGTTTGCTACACTGATTAGCTTTAACACTGAATATGGAACAAGCAACGCTAATATAACTCAATAGTGCAGAATCAATTTTCAAAAAACAAACGAAAAAACATCAATGGCATATATAAATTAAATAAAAATAAAAAATAATTATGGCTCTTTTTTTTTACAGCCCTCTGAGGTAAATATAAACATTAACTTTTTTCACAGGCTAATCAATTTGAAAATTACATTAATGAGGTGGGTTGGCTTGGGGGGGGGCTGTATAATGTAGCTTCACAGAAAAGTTAGTGCTGCAAGGGATTCTGGGTATTTTTTCCGTTATGTTTATGTTGTGTTACGGTGCGGATGTTCTCCCGAAATGAGTTTGTCATTCTTATTTGGTGTTAAAGTTGTTTATACGGCCACCCTCAGTGTGACCTGTATGGCTGTTGACCAAGTATGCATGCATTCCCTTGTGTGTGTGTACAAATTGCATATAGACAGCGATCATGTTCTGTCTCCCTGTAATGTCTGTCTGATCTTGAATGGGATTGTGCTGAAAATTTTTATTTTCCTGAAGGAACTCTCCTGACGGAATAAATAAAGTACTATCTAATCCAATCTAATCTAATCTAATCTAATCTATATTATGAAATTTGGCCGGCACGTGTCAAGACCTGGACTTTGGTGAGGTTTGTTTTCCCATGGTGCAAATCGACTGGACCGGACATGGCGTGAAGGTACTGACATCTTTCATTATTAACTCAAAAAAAAAACAACAAACGAAAGGTGCTCTCGGCAGAGGTTCAAAACTTGGCTCTGAAAACAAAAACTCGCCCAATGGCAGAACTATGGACAACAAAAATGAAAACACTTACTGTGACGTGAAACGCAAGGGTGTGTAGAGGGTGATGTCGCCAGGCTGACTGCCTGGCAACTACAGGCTTAAATAGTGCTGTGATTATTGACAGGTGCGTGAGTCCAGACAAATGAGCCAGGTGAAACTAATGGTTGTCATGTAAACTAAAACAAACCAGGGTGCGCAAAAACAGGAACTAATGGAGTCAAAAACAAAACAGAACATAACTAAACAGAACATGATCACAAAGACATGACAGCACGTAGTTTGCAAGGAGGGAAAGTGGATGTGACGACGCTAGAGGATGCTAAAGGCAGTACCTTTAAAGGCCTACTGAAACCCACTACTACCCACCACGCAGTCTGATAGTTGATATATCAATGATGAAATATTAACATTGCAACACATGCCAATACGGCCGGTTTAGTTTGCTAAATTACAATTTTAAATTTCCTGGGATGTTTCGTCTTGAAAACGTCATGTAATGATGACGTGTACGCAAGACGTCACGGGTTTTTAGGAAGTATGAGCGCTGCGCACACACACAGCTAAAAGTCGTCTGCTTTAACGGCATAATTACACAGTATTTTGGACATCTGTGTTGCTGAATCTTTTGCAATTTGTTCAATTAATATTGAAGAAGTCACAGTAGAAAGATGGAGGTGGGAAGCTTTAGCCTTTAGCCACACAAACACACTGTGATTCCTTGTTTAAAATTCCTGGAGGTGAAACTTTCCTATGGATCACAGCGCGGTCAAGCGAACATGGATCCCGAATAGATGTCAACCAGCAGGTTTCGGTGAGAAAATTGTGGTTAAAAAGTCAGTTCTTACCGGAGAAAAGCTGAGCTTGTGCTGTCCATAGCTGCCGTCGACTCCCCTGAGACATTGGCGTCAAGACACCCGTGGAGACACCCCTCCGACTATCAGGTACTGTTAAACTCACTGTGACAGTCTCTTACTGTCGTCATTCGGGTTCAGCGGACCACCAAGGAAGGACATCTCTTTAGCAGGTTTGACTTCTTTATTTTACAATGAAGCTTGGCTGCAGTTTGGATCGCTCTTCAGCTCCTTCCTCCACTGCTCGTTCGCCGGTCGCTTTTCAGCCGCCGTCGTCATTATTGTCGTCTGCTCTCTGTCGCTCTTGCTCTTCACGCACTGCATCTGCTGCGGACACTCCAACTCCCTCTCTGATCTCTCCTCCTTCTCCCCTTTTATACAGCAGGAGGAGATGAGTTAATTGTGTGCAGGTGTGTGTGCCACGCACCTGATTTATATTGTGGAGACATTGCTCCAAGCAAGCCCCGCCTCTCCGCTCCACCGCATCCTCCGCCTCCTCTCCGCCATCTTGGGCAGGGCAGCGTGCCCTGCCCTGCCGTCGGCCTGTTGGCTGCGCCTCTCCACACTCACTAAAACACTAGCAACACAATAGAAAGATAAGGGATTTCCTAGAATTATCCTAGTAAATGTGTCTAAAAACATCGGAATCTGTCCCAATGCAATCGCGTTTTTTTTTAATTTTTTTTTTATAGTCCATCGCTATCAATATCGTCAAACACGAATCTTTTATCCTCGCTCACATTAATGGGGAAATTGTCGTCTTCTCGGTCCGAATAGCACTTTTTGTTCGAGGCTCCCATTAAAATCAATGTGAATATGTGAGGAGCCTCCACACTTGTGATGTCATCGTCTGAGACTTCTGGTAGAGGCAGGGCTTTTCTCTTAACACCGAAAGTTGCGAACTTTATCGTGGATGTTCTCTACTAAATCCTTTCAGCAAAAATATGGCAATATCGCGAAATGATCACGTATGACACATAGAATGGACCTGCTATCCCCGTTTAAATAAGAAAATCTCATTTCAGGAGGCCTTTAAGGCACACCCCCAATATTGTTGTACGGGTGGAAATCGGGAGAAATCCGGGAGAATCGTTGCCCCGGGAGAGTTGGCGAGTATGAGTATTAGCGGTGAATGTGGTGTTACAGCGGCACCGGCGGGCCAGCTCTAATGTTAATTTGATATTACCTCAAGGGGCAAATGAAATTACAAGCCTGGCCAAATGTGGCCCGCGGGACAGAGTTTGACACCCATGCTTTATTAGGTCCAACAGCATCAGAATTAGTTAATAATCACAACACGCACACCTCCACCTTTTATAGGCTTTGAAAATTATTCCAACAGCTAATTGGGTCATCCAGCTCCGGTGGCCCAACAGGCCGAAAGCGACGCAAGATGGTCGGGCCTGACACGGTGACCCGGTGACGGCACCACTCAGCGGGATTGGTCCGCTGCCAGGGAACGCGTGACCCTGGCATCAGTCGGACATGATTGAAATCCCCGGCATCAGGCGCAGGCCATCTGGGCGTCCTGCCACGCGTCACTGTGATACTTCAACTCCAAATAAGGTGAGCGGCGGTCAAGAGCTTCTCCGCACGGGTGTCACCTTTCTTGTTTATGCCCACATTCGAATGCCTAAAATTAGACATACTGTACGTTTCATTTAAATATTTCTAATACCGGTAGTACCTTAGCCTTTCCTGAGACACTTCATTAGGGACACCTGCACAATCTGGCAATGTTTAAAAATTCTGCAAATATAGTCTGACCATATTCTGAAATCCCCAAAATAGTTTGAGTTTATTTCGAACATGCAAGCATACAACAAGATACATCACAATTTTCAGTGTCTCTTTTCAACATGTTCAAAAATGAGTAGGAAGAAGCAGAGTTTATTTAATCCTACCATTTTCTTTACATAACACTTGCTAAAACTTTTGTTCACTTCCTGTTCTCAATGTATTCACAATGTATACTCCTTAAGTAATAAGTAATCACGATAAAAATAAATAAACAAATAAATAATTGGTGAAGCAAGTTTTATTCCATACGATGAGATAAGTACGATTATTTTGAGAATGAATGGGTGAGTAAAATCAGAATGTTTATCATAGTTGTCCTTTTTTGTACTTTGTAAACACTTCCAGTTTGAAGAGTTTCTTGAAGTGGATCATCTTAGTACATTGTTTGATTGCTTTGCTTAATCCGTTCCATAATTTAATTCCACATACTGATATACTAAAGGTCTTAAGTGTTGCACGTGCATACAAATGTTTTAAATTACATTTTTCTCTAAGATTATATTTCTTTTCTTTTGTTGAGAAGAATTGTTGTATATTCTTGGGTAGCAGGTTATAGTTTGCTTTGTGTATAATCCTAGCTGTTTGCAATTCCACTATGTCGTGGAATTTCAGTATCTTTGATTCAATAAATAAAGGGTTTGTATGTTCTCTATATCCAACATTGTGTATTATTCTAACTGATCTTTTTTGTAACACTGTTAGTGAATGAAGTGTACTTTTGTAATTATTTCCCCATATTTCTACACAGTAACTCAGATATGGTAACACTAGTGAGCAGTAGAGAATATGAAGTGATTTTTGGTCTAGAACATACTTGGCTTTATTCAATATTGACGTATTTCTTGCTGCTTTATGTTGTATATTTTTTACATGAGATTTCCTGTTCAATTTATCATCAATCATTATACCTAGAAATTTAGTTTCATTTACTCTATTTGTATTTGTGTTTTACTTTCTTTTCTACTGTTACCAAATAGCATTATTTTAGTTTTACTGAGATTCAATGATAGTCTGTTTTTGTCAAACCATTTTTTTTAATTTGTTCATTTCTTCTGTTATTATTTGTATTATCTTCTGAGTGTTCTCTCCTGAACAAAACGCTGTTGTAACATCTGCAAATAATACTAACTTTAAATCTCTTGTAACTTTACAAATGTCATTTATATAGAGATTGAATAATTTAGGTCCTAGTATTGATCCCTGAGGTACACCACAGGATATATTTAGCATTGTGGAAGTGTGTTCGCCTAGCTTCACGTATTGTTTCCTGTTCGTTTTGTAAGCATTTTGAAAAAAATAAACGTATGCATTGTCCTGTTGTATCCCACATTCTATTTTGTGTTTTGGAAAAAGGTTGTCATAAACCATCAATCAATCAATCAATGTTTATTTATATAGCCCTAAATCACAAATGTCTCAAAGGACTGTACAAACCACTACGACTACGACATCCTCGGAAGAACCCACATAAGGGCAAGGAAAATTCACACTCAGTGGGACGCCAGTGACAATGATGACAATGATGACTATGAGAAACCTTGGAGAGGACTTCAAATGTGGGCAACCCCACCCCCCCCTCTGGGGGACCGAAAGCAATGGATGTCGAGCGGGTCTAACATGATACTGTGAAAGTTCAATCCATAGTGGCTCCAACACAGCCGCGAGAGTTCAGTTCAAAGCGGATCCAAGTCAGCAGCGAGAGTCCCGTCCACAGGAAACCATCCCAAGCGGAGGCGGATCAGCATCGTAGAGATGTTCCCAACCGATACACAGGCGAGCGGTACATCCTGGGTCCCGACGAGCGGTCCATCCTAGGGCTCATCTCGCTTTGGGTCGATCTTGTTGTCTTCGTGGTCTGTTGTTTGCCATGGTTTCCTCTCCTACTTCTGCCCCGATTGTTCGTCCTTCTCCCCTTTTATGCTGCCGGAGAAGATGCAGGGATTGAGAGCAGGTGTGTAATCTACGCACCTGCTGAATGCTCCGCCTCCTGACTGCCATCTTGGGCAGGACCACTGTTTATCCTAGCCTGCTGTCGGCTCGTCGGCTCCGTCTCTCCACATATACGTACTGTATGTAAATGTATTCAGCTATAAATGTGCATTCACTTTCTTCTTTTCTTCATGGATCTGAACTTTACCACTGCTGGTAGTTTTTTTCTATGTTTTTATTTTATAAGTGGTAGGTGTATTTATTTCAGTATAAAAGTGTAAAAAGTGTTTTGCTTCTGTCTTGAAATGATGATAATTGTGTACCGGGGCATACATACATTTTAGATGAGGGGGCGACTTGTCCAGGGTGTACCCCGCCTACCGCCCAAATGCAGCTGAGATAGGCTCCAGCACCCCCAAAAGGGACAAGCGGTAGGAAATGGATGGATGGATGAATGCCTGTGACCATTGCTCCCCCAGGCGGTACTGCATCTAAAAGCGTCATCAGTGTGTAAAGGATATTACCAAATGGGTTGTGGAACACTTCAGAAAGCCACAGTCAGTAACTGCAGTTTGTCGCTACATCTGTAAGTGCACGTTAAAACTCTAATATGCAAAGCGAAAGCCATATATCAACAACACCCAGAAACGCTGTCGAGCTCATCTAAGATGGATTGATGCTAAGTGGAAAAGTGGGTTTTTTGCAATTTTTATTTTGAAAGTACCATATAAGATATGTTTTAATGGACCGGTACTTTTTAGAGTCGTTACAGTACCGAACATTTTTCATTAGTATCGTACAACCCTAGTGGGTATTGAAGCTGTTAAAGACATTTTGGTGGGTTCACTGCATTTTCAGACCGGTAAATTTCATTCAAAGCATGTTTCATTAAGTTTCACACGTAGCATTAGTAGACTGTTAGTGTTAACTGTTAACTATAATTATGTATAAGTTATCACACAACTCTTATGCTCAAAGGCCGTTGCTATAGTTATTACTATTGTGTTCAAGTTACTCAATTTACAGTTTGTAGTAACGTGTCATCAAAGAGTAAAAATGCATTTATTTCAATATGCATAATAACAAAAAGGGTAATATTAAAGAAATGGATAGATGTTGATAGTCCAACACATTCTGAGTGGTATACACAAGCTATGGAGATGATATCAGTAAAATAAACTGCATTTAGTTTTGATAATAACAAATCATACATTGGAATATGGGATACATTATTTAAATGTATTTTTAACCATTAAATGAACCAAAAAACATGACTTATTTTATCTTTGTGAAAACATTGGACACAGTGTGTCGTCAAGCTTATGAGATGTGATGCAGGTGTAAGCCACTATTATTCATCCATCCATCATCCTCCGCTTATCCGAGGTCGGGTCGCGGGGGCAACAGCCTAAGCAGGGAAACCCAGACTTCCCTCTCCCCAGCCACTTCGTCTAGCTCTTCCCGGGGGATCCCGAGGCGTTCCCAGGCCAGCCGGGAGACATAGTCTTCCCAACGTGTCCTGGGTCTTCCCCGTGGCCTCCAACCGGTTGGACGTGCCCTAAACACCTCCCTAGGGAGGCGTTCGGGTGGCATCCTGACCAGATGCCCGAACCACCTCATCTGGCTCCTCTCGATGTGAAGGAGCAGCGGCTTTACTTTGAGTTCCTCCCGGATGGCAGAGCTTCTCACCCTATCTCTAAGGGAGAGCCCCGCCACACGGCGGAGGAAACTCATTTCGGCCGCTTGTACCCGTGATCTTATCCTTTCGGTCATGACCCAAAGTTCATGACCATAGGTGAGGATGGGAACGTAGATCGACCGGTAAATTGAGAGCTTTGCCTTCCGGCTCAGCTCCTTCTTCACCACAATGGACCGGTACAACGTCCGCATTACTGAAGACGCCGCACCGATCCGCCTGTCGATCTCACGATCCACTCTTCCCTCACTCGTGAACAAGACTCCTAGGTACTTGAACTCCTCCACTTGGGGCAGGGTCTCCTCCCCAACCCGGAGATGGCACTCCACCCTTTTCCGGGCGAGAACCATGGACTCGGACTTGGAGGTGCTGATTCTCATTCCGGTCGCTTCACACTCGGCTGCGAACCGATCCAGCGAGAGCTGAAGATCCCGGTCAGATGAAGCCATCAGGACCACATCATCTGCAAAAAGCAGAGACCTAATCCTGCGGTTACCAAACCGGAACCCCTCAACGCCTTGACTGCGCCTAGAAATTCTGTCCATAAAAGTTATGAACAGAATCGGTGACAAAGGACAGCCTTGGCGGAGTCCAACCCTCACTGGAAATGTGTTCGACTTACTGCCGGCAATGCGGACCAAGCTCTGGCACTGATCGTACAGGGAACGGACCGCCACAATAAGACAGTCCGATACCCCATACTCTCTGAGCACTCCCCACAGGACTTCCCGAGGGACACGGTCGAATGCCTTCTCCAAGTCTACAAAGCACATGTAGACTGGTTGGGCAAACTCCCATGCACCCTCAAGAACCCTGCCGAGAGTATAGAGCTGGTCCACAGTTCCACGACCAGGACGAAAACCACACTGTTCCTCCTGAATCCGAGGTTCGACTATCCGACGTAGCCTCCTCTCCAGTACACCTGAATAAACCTTACCGGGAAGGCTGAGGAGTGTGATCCCACGATAGTTGGAACACACCCTCCGGTCCCCCTTCTTAAAGAGAGGAACCACCACCCCGGTCTGCCAATCCAGAGGTACCGCCCCCGATGTCCACGCGATGCTGCAAAGTCTTGTCAACCAAGACAGCCCCACAGCATCCAGAGCCTTAAGGAACTCCGGGCAAATCTCGTCCACCCCTGGGGCCTTGCCACCGAGGAGCTTTTTAACTACCTCAGCGACCTCAGCCCCAGAAATAGGTGAGTCCACCACAGATTCCCCAGGCACTGCTTCCTCATAGGAAGACGTGTTGGTGGGATTGAGGAGGTCTTCGAAGTATTCCTTCCACCTATCCACAACATCCGCAGTCGAGGTCAGCAGAACACCATCCGCACCATACACGGTGTTGATAGTGCACTGTTTCCCCTTCCTGAGGCGGCGGACGGTGGTCCAGAATCACTTCGAAGCCGTCCGGAAGTCGTTTTCCATGGCTTCCCCGAACTCTTCCCATGTCCGAGTTTTTGCCTCCGCGACCGCTGAAGCTGCACACCGCTTGGCCTGTCGGTACCTGTACACTGCCTCCGGAGTCCTATGAGCCAAAAGGACCCGATAGGACTCCTTCTTCAGCTTGACGGCATCCCTCACCGCTGGTGTCCACCAAGGGGTTTTAGGATTGCCGCCCCGACAGGCACCAACTACCTTGCGGCCACAGCTCCGATCTGCCGCCTCGACAATAGAGGTGCGGAACATGGTCCACTCGGACTCAATGTCCAGCACCTCCCTCGTGACATGTTCAAAGTTCTTCCGGAGGTGGGAATTGAAACTTTGTCTGACAGGAGACTCTGCCAGACGTTCCCAGCAGACCCTCACAATGCGTTTGGGCCTCCCAGGTCTGTCCGGCATCCTCCCCCACCATCGCAGCCAACTCACCACCAGGTGGTGATCGGTAGAAAGTTCCGCCCCTCTCGTCACCCGAGTGTCCATAACATGAGGCCGCAAATCCGATGACACAACTACAAAGTCGATCATGGAACTGCGGCCTAGGGTGTCCTGGTGCCAAGTGCACATATGGACACCCTTATGCTTGAACATGGTGTTTGTTATGGACAATCCGTGACGAGCACAAAAGTCCAATAACAAAACACCACTCGGGTTCAGATCCGGGCGGCCATTCTTCCCAATCACGCCTCTCCAGGTTTCACTGTCGTTGCCAACGTGAGCGTTGAAGTCTCCCAGTAGGACAAGGGAATCACCCGGGGGAGCACTTTCCAGTACTCCCTCGAGCGTTCCCAAAAAGGGTGGGTACTCTGAACTGCTGTTTGGTGCATAAGCACAAACAACAGTCAGGACCCGTCCCCCCACCCGAAGGCGGACGGAGGCTACCCTTTCGTCCACCGGGTTGAACTCCAACGTACAGGCTTTGAGCCGGGGGGAAACAAGAATTGCCACCCCAGCCCGTCGCCTCTCACTGCCGGCAACGCCAGAGTGGAAGAGGGTCCAATCCCTCTCGAGAGAAGTGGTTCCAGAGCCCTTGCTGTGTGTCGAAGTGAGTCCGACTATATCCAGCCGGAATTTCTCGACTTCGCGCACTAGCTCAGGCTCTTTCCCCCCCAGTGACGTGACGTTCCACGTCCCAAGAGCTAGCTTCTGTAGCCGAGGATTGGACCGCCAAGTGCCCTGCCTTCGGCTGTCGCCCAGCTCACAATGCACCCGACCTCTATGGCCCCTGCTATGGGTGGTGAGCCCATTGGAGGGGTGACCCACGTTGCCTCTTCGGGCTGTGCCCGGCCGGGCCCCATGGGAACAGGCCCGGCCACCAGGCGCTCGCCATCGTGCCCCACCTCCGGGCCTGGCTCCAGAGGGGGGCCCCGGTGACCCGCGTCCGGGCGAGGGAAATCTGGGTCCATGATGTTTCTTCTTCATAAAGGTCTTCGAGCTGCTCTTTGTCTGATCCCTCACCTAGAACCTGTTTGCCTTGGGAGACCCTACCAGGGGGCTTTATGCCCCCGGACAACATAGCTCCTAGGATCATTGGGACACGCAAACTCCTCTACCACGATAAGGTTGCAGCTCAGAGAGGAGCACTATTATTCATTTTTATTTAATTTTTTTTATTGTTTATAAACGTGTAATGATAATGTCAATGAGGGATTTTTAATCACTCCTATGTTGAAATTGTTTCTGGTATGGATACTGTTGTTGATGAAATTCTATTTAGTTTCACTACTTCTGGATTGTTCTGTGTCGTGTCTGTGTGTCCTCTCAATTGCTCTGTTTATTGTTGCTGTTCTGAGTGTTGCTTGGTCGGGTTTGGTTCTGAAATTGGATTGCATTGTTTTGGTATTGCTGTGTATTGTTTTGTTGGATTGAATACATTTTCAAAAAAAAAAAAAAAAAAGACTGGTAAATTTCATTCAAATCATGTTTTATTAAAAGTTTCACACATAGCATTTAGTAGGCAGTTAGTATTAACTGTTAGAGTAATTATGCATAGGTTATCACACAACTCTTATGCTTAAAGGCCGTTGCTATAGTTATTATCTATTTTGCTCAAGTTAGGCTTTTCTATCTGTGCAAGGACAAAACTTCATATCTTCCACGGCATACGAGGGGTGGCCTCAGCCGCAGATGTTATCTTCGTTTCAGCCCGCTAACAGCCAAGGACTTCAAGTACCTCAACAAAGATAAGATGACAGCACCCAGACGAAGCAGAGACAAGGCGAAATCACAAGGCACATTCCGTCACGTATTTTGCGCACTGGAGCTGCTTTGCATGAGAGCTGTGCCTTAGAGCGTAGGGCGAGACTGTGACTAAGAATCGCTCTGTGCTGAGAGAGGTGTATGGTCAGAGAGTGTTTGGACCTGTGTGTGTGTGTGTTTTGTCTTTTCTTGTCTTGTCTCATAGTAAGAGTAGTACTATCGTGTTGTTAGTGTACAAGAGTTTTTCTTGTTTTTGTTTATATATTATTGTTCTTGTATTATATTGTTTACGTTAAATGTGAAATGAGTGAGAGGGGTTGGGATATTATAAGCATTTGCTTCATCCAACCCCTATTCAAGCCTTGCATAAATACCTCTGCCAAAATGTAAAAAAAGAAAAATGTGTTTTGTTGTACTGTGCAGGTTGGAAATAAATACTTCAATAATAATAATAATAATAATAATAATAATAATATTAATAAGTGTGCAGCACCATGCGTTCTCCTCATGAGCTAAATTGAACTCTGTCTCTGCATGATTCCTTGCTTCTTGTCTGTTTAATAGATGTCATCAGTGTTTGAACCTAACATTAACCCAGCTAGCTGCAGGCTATTTTGGAAAAAAACATGTTATCTGTTTACTTTTAGTCTTGGGTAAGCACAAAAATCTATGTGTATTATTTCCGGAAAAAAGAATATTGGTTGATTTCTGATAACTATACCATCTCAAGATGCTACGCCAGAGAACCAAAGCATTACAAACAGCTCTGCGACACATTTTTACAACCTCAACAATAACAATATCGTATATTAGCAGGGACGTGCACATGATTATAGAGGGGCAGGGGCTCAAAGTCAGGAAAGGGCAGGGATTTTTTTGGGGTCCTTTACACAATATGGACATTAATGTAAAATTAAATTTGCTAATAGGAAGCTAACTACTTAGCGGTGTGTCCTTTGCAGGTAAAAGTGATTGCCATTTCTTTTGTGTCAACAAATTATTGTCATAATGAGTTAATTCACATTATCATAGGCTTGGAAGACATGAAAAGCAACAAAACACTGGTTTATTATTTGGCTATTTATTTTTAAAGATAAGCACTTTAATATTGAACATTGAACAGTGCAACATGAACTTCGAAAAAATAAATAAATAAATACCCAAATGGAAAAAAACTTCAATGTGAAAATCCGTCCTTCTTCCCTTAACTTGATGAAAACACCATCAAGTTGTAACTTATGGTCTTTCTCACTTAATGCTCAGACTAAACAACTGAAACGCAATACAACTTTATATCTGAACTTCTACTGTGAGGGAAATGTGATCGGCCGTAAACACAGTGCATTTTATTTTGAAAATTAACCCGGTGTTTTATTTTGTATTTTGTGCACTACTTCCTGTCCCGCACGATCCGTGCCGTGCTCAATTGATGCGCTGTGCTCCGACGTCCGGCAAAAACAGAAGCTGACACGTTGAATAATAGAATAATACAGCGTTTTTCTGAAATATTACCCATATTAGATGCTGAATAAGTGGACGGCGACTAGACCATAACTCACAGGTTCAAGTTGCTCCACTGTCACGTCTCTTCAGGCCGCAGTTGGCTCTCTCCCCTCTCTCTCTCTCACTCACTCACTCGCCCTCTCTCTCTCTCTCTCTGGCGGAAGCGCAGGCTCGAACCACCCGGTATTACAAGAAAACGTGGAGTTTTTGTACCGCTGTTTTTTTTGTTTTGTTTTGTTTTTTTATATCCCTAACAGGAATTTATGAATGTTGTTTAAAGAAAAAAAAAAAAAAACACACAAACACACACAGGCAGAGGGCACTTTTTAAGACGAGGCAAAAAAGGGCAGGGGCTCAAGCATCCATAGGGCCCTATGTGTGCACGTGCCAGTATATTAGGTTATACTTCTGACAGTCTTATTCATGAGGGGATATTTGTATCTGATCTTTTATTTGATGTCATTAGATTACAAGTAGCGGCACACGGGGATGTTTCCCGGATCCCATCAGCAAACGTGTCTGTGAATGATAAAGTGAATATATGGATGATAAAGTTAATAGCGCCTGAGCTTACAATAACATGGCTGGAAGGAGACCAATCATAAGTGGCTCCGTTATGATCTTGTTTTTCTTTTCTTTTTTTCCCTCTTCCATAAAACCCACCTAGGGAAAGGTTGATGTCCGCACCAGGGCCCGTACCGCCCCCTCTGGATTCTGACATTTCTCCTTGTCCCCCAGGACTTACATTCTGCCCTCCCCACTTCCACCTCCTCGTCCCCCGCCTCCATCCTGTACATCCTTTCATCCAAAATGCTCTGATTCCTCCGGAGCAAAATCTTCTGCTCACAGAGAAAAAGGTCACATGCTCCATTATTTCGAAACAGGCTCTCGACCTAACATTTACACAGCAGCTTGGCGGGAAAAGGGAAAAAAAAAAAAAAAAAGGTGCTGTCAATGTGAAAGACACAGCGGATGGATAGGATGGATAGGTGGGCAGTGTGAGGATTATCATAGCTTGACACCCCCCCCCCCCCCTTCCACCCTTTTATGAAGACAAAATGCTATCAGGGCTTTGAAGGCCAAATGGTCACACCTTAATCCCAATGTTACGTGTTCCGGTCCATGTAGTACACCCTCCATTAGGGTGAATTATTCCTGTGCCAATAATAACTAGTAAAAGAGACGCTACATCCGGGATGACGCGGACCCTCCATGTCGGTGACTAATGCTTGTTCTGATTCACCGGACCGGTTAGAACTCCTTCCATTGCTCCTATTAAGAGATTCTACTACAGGTCTGTCACATGGAGAAAAATCTCCTCCCAAATGGTCCAGGCTGGTAAAATCACGGCACAATAACTTAAAAATAAAGACAAATTCAGACAAGTACATTCAGTATATTAGTTTTAATTAAGGATGGATACCATACAGAATCAGTGTACTATTAATGGTTAAGCCTTTTTAACTGATTAACATCAGTTAAAAAGGTTTCCCTTTAGGTGACTTTTCTTTTTTTGTCCCCACACCGTCAGAGGTCCTTAAAGGTGGCTGTGTGAAATAGTGCCAGAACCATACTTGCCAACCTTAAGACATCCGAATTCGGGAGATGGGGCGGGGGAGGAGGTGTATATTGTAGCATCCTGGAAGAGATAGTGAGATAGGGCCCGAGATCATTTAAGATGGACTGATGCAAAGTGGAACAGTGTTCTGTGGTCTGACGAGTCCACATTTCAAATTTTTTGGGGAAATCAAATCAAATCAAATCCACTTTATTTATAAAGCACATTTAAAATTTACCACAGGGGTAGCCAAAGTGCTGTACAATGGACAGGTTAAAATATAATACGAGGACTGAGCCAACAACACAACACAAACAGAACATGATAAAAAATAAATAAACAAAACATAAAAACAGGTTCACAGCAGCTGTATAATGGGGCGCCATTGCATGATGGATATAACTCAGTGTTAAAAGCCAAGGAATAAAAGTAGGTTTTTAAGAGAGATTTAAAAACAGGAAGAGAGGAGGCTTGTCTAACACTCAGAGGTAGGTCGTTCCAGAGCTTGGGAGCAGCAGCGGCGAAAGCTCTGTCACCTCTAAGCTTCAGCCTTGTGTCAGGGACCGTCAGTAGCAGCTGATCGACTGATTTTAGGGATGGGGTGGGGCAGTAAGGCTGAAGGAGATCGGAGAGATATGTTGGCGCAAGGTTGTTTAGACATTTAAAAGCAAATAGAAGGAGTTTAAAATTGATTCGATAACGCACAGGGAGCCAGTGAAGGGACGCTAATATAGGGGTGATGTGCTCACGTTTGCCTACATACTGGGCATTGCAGTAGTCTAAACGATTTGAAATAAAGGCGTGAATTAATTTCTCGAGATCATGTCCTGACAAAAGCGGTTTCACTTTCGCTATTTGGCGTGATTGATAAAAGCTTTTTTGAACGACACTGCTGATTTGTTTTGCGGATTTAAAATCTGAGTCGAACTTTACCCCCAGGTTTGTGACACAGTCGCTGAGATACGGGGTCAGAGTGCCGAGGTCAACGTTGGGGGAGGGAGAGCGACTTGGACCAAACAACACAACTTCTGTTTTGTCTTGATTTAGACTCTGGAAGTTAGCTGAAAGCCAGGCTTTGATGTCGTGCAGGCAGTCAAAGAGACGTTGAACCGTGTTATTTTGTGGTATGGGAAAATAGATCTGGCAATCTTCGGCATAAAAATGAAATGCAATACCATACTTCCTAAAAATAGAACCAAAGGGGAGAAGGTAAAGCGCAAATAGGATTGGGGCAAGGATTGAGCCCTGGGGGACCCCGTGTGGTAGAGGAGCTGTGGAAGACATAAAACTGTCTATTTTTACACAAAAACTCCTGTCGGCTAGGTACGACCGGAACCAGTTGAGGGTGGCGCCCTTAATACTCACACAGTACAAATCTTAATGTTGCTGTTGGTTTTTCACACTTCCATGTTGCGGTATTCTATCTTTATCTGTCGTTATTTATATTTTCTGAATAAATGATGTGATAATGTTCATCAGTCAACTCATTGGTGCTCATTTTCTATCTATCAAGATATCAAAAAAACATATCAAAATCAAATAACTGTTGTGTTTTTGTTATTTTCCTGTCTTCTCCTTGTTGCCTTTTGTGTTAGTTTCTCCTCTATCCATTAGTTCCAGCGAGGCACACCTGCGACTAATCGCTACCCGGCACTATATAAGGTCATCACAGTCAGCTGCTCCTTGCCGGTTATTGACACCTGTGCTCTCCATGTGTTCATGCCTGACTCGCAACCTCAAACTCGGTACATGCTCTCTCTTTTTATCATCATTCCTTAACTCTTATTTTTTGCTCCCTAGTTCCTCAGTAATTGAGAGAAGTTTTTTCGTTGGAACCTTTTGCTGACCACCGAGAGTCCTCCTTCTGTTTAGTATCTCCATGGTGTGCACTTCTGCCCCATCGCCTTTAGGTAATCCCTTTTTGTACTTATCAAAGACAATCTATATTTGTGATTCAACCTTGCCTCCCGTCTCTGCATCCTGGGGTCAAGTCCTTGCTCATAACTCAACAATAACAGTATGTTATTTATGTAGTTTGATCATTTTCCTCGACTGATGTGTGGTTTATTTTGTACATATGTAGCATCATCTACAAAGATACAAATAATTGCTATTGCGTTATCCAGTGGACACATTTAGAACAGCTGTTTATTTTCTTTCAAAAATTTCAGCTTATTTCTCCACTACATATACAGAAATTTCTCAAATAAATTGGCAATTATTGTAACCTACAAATCACGCTTTTTTTCTCCGGGCTGAGCAATTTGGGCAGGGGCATCAAACCTCAAGGTGGGCGCAATTACCGCTTCATTATTGATGCCTCGTACTCTCTGCAACAAACGCACCATTTGAAGAAATACGTGACAGCCTAGCTAATTAATTCATTGCCAAGGTAACTACGGACTGATTTTCTGACCTAATTAGCAAAGCATCATTAAGTACATACAGGGTGACCCCCCCTGCCCCCCCTTAAAAAACAGACCCCCACAAGAATCGGTGACAAAGGACAGCCTTGGCGGAGTTCAACCCTCATTGGAAATGTGTCCGACTTACGGCCGGCAATGCGGACCAAGCTCTGACACTGATCGTCGAAGGGGCGAACCACCACAATAAGACAGTCCGATACCCCATACTCTCTAAGCACTCCCCACAGGACTTCCCGAGGGACATGGTCGAATGCCTTCTCCAAGTCCACAAAGCACATGTAGACTGGTAGGGCAAACTCCCATGCACCCTCAAGAACCTTGCCGAGAGTATAGAGCTGGTCCACAGTTCCATGACCAGGACGAAAACAACACAGTTCCTCCTGAATCCGAGGTTCAACTATCCGGCGTAGCCTCGTCTCCATTACACCTGAATAAACCTTACCGGGAAGGCTGAGAAGTGTGATCTCACGATAGTTGGAACACAACCTCCGGTCCCTTTTCTTAAAGAGAGGGACCAGCACCCTGATCTGCGAATCCAGAGGTACCGCCCCCGATGTCCACGCGATGCTGCAGAGTCTTGTCAACCAAAACAGCTCCACAGCATCCAGAGCCTTAAGGAACTTCCCACCGAGGAGCTTTTTAACTACCTCGGCAACCTCAGCCCCAGAAATAGGAGAGTCCACCATAGATTCCCCAGACACTGCTTCCTCATAGGAAGACGTGTTGGTGGGGTTGTGGATGTCTTCGAAATATTCCTTCCACCGATCCACAACATTCCCAGTCGAGGTCAGCAGAACACAATCCGCACCATACACAGCGTTGACAGTGCACTGCTTCCCCTTCCTGAGGCGGCGGATGAAGGACCCGTCCCCCCACCCGAAGGCGGAGGGAGGCTACCCTCTCGTCCACTGGGTTGACCGCCAACGTACAGGCTTTGAGCCGAGGGGCAACAAGAATTGCTACCCCAGCTCGTCGCCTTTCATTGCGTGCAAGGCCAGTGTGGAAGAGAGTCCCGTCCCTCCAAGAGAACTGGTTCCAGAGTTCTTGCTGTGCATCAAGGTGAGTCCGACTATATCCAGCCGGAACTTCTCTACCTCGCTCCTTCCCCCCCAGTGAGGTGCAGTTTCACGTCCCAAGAGCTAGCTCATGTACCAGAGGAATGGCCATACACAGATTAGAAATAAGTTTCTGTATTTTTTGGGCCACCCTGCAACTCACGTATTAACAACCAACCAACTAACTCACAAACAACCTTGCCAACTCAGATACAACTACACTTAAGGATCCTTTGTTCAATGCATTTAAGTACTTAAGTGCTTGATGTAAGTTTGTCTCTGTGTGCCTTCATCTGGGCGGAGCAACCTTGAAGTATCGGGACTCACTGTCAAATTTGGCCTTTCTCGTATTCTCCCATCGACGTACGGCGTGGCGCAGTGGGATAGTGGCCGTGCGCAACCCGAGGGTCCCCGTTTCAATCCCCACCTGGTACCAACCTCGTCACGTCCGTTGTGTCCTAAGCAAGACACTTCACCCTTGCTCCTGATGGGTGCTTGTTAGCGCCTTGCATGGCAGCTCCCTCCATCAGTGTGTGAATGTGTGTGTGAATGGGTTAAGGTGGAAGTAGAGTCAAAGCGCTTTGAGTACCTATACAAGCACAACCCATTTTGTCATTTTACTTTTGTCCTACACGTTTCAATCAAGCAATCAAGGTATGTCCTAGGTCGCGGGTCAGCAGCATGCAGCTCTTTAGCGCTGCCCTAGGGGATCCTTGGAGCATTTTTCAAAAACGATTAAAATGTTTTTGTTTTAGTATGGTTTTTGTTTGAGGAAAAACATGACACAAACCTTCCCAATTGTTTAATATGTTAATTTGGTGAACATTGTTTTGTCCTACGAATTTTGGATGTTCTTGAACTCACCATAGTGTGGACTGTGATGCAACAGTTTATTTACATGTAAAATCGACAGCTCCTTCTTTGTCTCATTTTGTCCACCAAAAGTTTCATGCTGTGCATGAATGCACAAAGGTGTGCTTTGTTGATGTTATTGACTTGTTGGATTGCTAATCAAGCTTTTTAGGCTAGCTGTATGTACAAACCCCGTTTCCATATGAGTTGGAAAATTGTGTTAGAAGTAAATATAAACGGAATACAATGATTTGCAAATCATTTTCAACCCATATTCAATTGAATGCACTATAAAGACAACATATTTGATGTTCAAACGCATAAACTTTATTTTTTTTTGCAAATAATAATTAACTTAGAATTTCATGGCCGCAACACGTGCCAAAGTAGTTGGGAAAGGGCATGTTCACCACTGTGTTACATCACATTATCTTTTAAGAACACTCAATAAACTTTTGGGAACTGAGGAAACTAATTGTTGAAGCTTTGAAAGTGGAATTATTTTACCATTCTTGCTTGATGTACAGCTTAAGTTGTTCAACAGTACGGGGTCTTGTTGTCGTATTTTACGCTTCATAATGCGCCACACATTTTCGATAGGAGATATGTCAGGAATGCAGGCGGGCCAGGAAAGTACCCGCACTCTTTTACTACGAAGCCACGCTGTTGTAAGACGTGGCTTGGCATTGTTTTGCTGAAATAAGCAGGGGCGTCGATGATAACGTTGCTTGGATGACAACATATGTTGCTCCAAAACCGGTATGGACCTTTCAGCATTAATGGTGCCTTCACTGATGTGTAAGTTACCCATGCCTTGGGCACTAATACACCCCCATACCATCACAGATGCTGGCTTTTGAACTTTGCGCCTATAACAATCCGGATGGTTATTTTCCTCTTTGTTCCGGAGGACACCACCTCCACAGTTTCCAAATATAATTTGAAATGTGGATGTGAGTGTGAATGTTGTCTGTCTATCTGTGTTGGCCCTGCGATGAGGTGGCGACTTGTCCAGGGTGTACCCTGCCTTCCGCCCGATTGTAGCTGAGATAGGCGCCAGCGCCCCCCGCAACCCCGAAAGGGAATAAGCGGTAGAAAATGGATGGATGGATGGACTCGTCAGACCACAGAACACTTTTCCACTTTGCATCAGTCCATCTTAGATGAGCTCGGGACCAGCGAAGCCGGCGGCGTTCCTAGGTGTTGTTGATAAATGGCTTTCACTTTGCATAGTAGAGTTTTAACTTGCATACACAGATGTAGCGACCACTGTAGTTACTGACAGTGGTTTTATGAAGTGTTCCTCAGACCATGTGGTGATATCCTTTACACACTGATGTCGGTTTTTGATGCAGTACCTGAGGGATCAAAGGTCCGTAATATTATCGCTTACGTGCAGTGATTTCTCCATATTCTTTTCACCTTTTGAAAATTTTACGGACTGTAGATGGTAAAATCCCTAAATTCCTTGCAATAGCTCGTTGAGAAATGTTGTTCCAAAACTGTTCGACAATTTGCTTACAAATTGGTGACCCTCGCCCCATCTTTGATTGTGAATTACTTAACATTTCATGGAAGCTGCTTTTATAGCCAATCATGGCACCCAACTGTTCCCAATTAGATCGCACGCCTGTGGGATGTTCCAAATACATGTTTAAATGAGCATTCCTCAGCTTACTCAGTATTTTTTGCCACCTTTCCCAATTTCTTTGTCACGTTTTGCTGGCATCAAATTCTAAAGTTAATGATTATTTGCACACAAAAAAAATGTTTATCAGTTATAACATCAAATAAGTTCTCATTGTAGCATATTCAACTGAATATCAATCAATCAATCAATGATTATTTATATAGCCCCAAATCACAAATGTCTCAAAGGACTGCACAAATCATTACGACTACAACATCCTCGGAAGAACCCACAAAAGGGCAAGGAAAACTCACACCCAGTGGGCAGGGAGAATTCACATCCAGTGGGACGCCAGTGACAATGCTGACTATGAGAAACCTTGGAGAGGACCTCAGATGTGGGCAACCCCCCCCCTCTAGGGGACCGAAAGTAATGGATGTCGAGCGGGTCTAACATGATACTGTGAAAGTTCAATCCATAGTGGCTCCAACACAGCCACGAGAGTTCAGTTCAAGCGGATCCAAGACAGCAGCGAGAGTCCCGTCCACAGGAGACCATCTCAAGCGGAGGCGGATCAGCAGCGTAGAGATGTCCCCAACCGATACAGGCCCGACGAGCGGTCCATCCTTGGTCTCGACTCTGGACAGCCAGTACTTCATCCATGGTCATCGGACCGGACCCCCTCCACAAGGGAGGGGGGGACATAGGAGAAAGAAAAGAAGCGGCAGATCAACTGGTCTAAAAAGGAGGTCTATTTAAAGGCTAGAGTATACAGATGAGTTTTAAGGTGAGACTTAAATGCTTCTACTGAGGTAACATCTCGAACTGTTACCGGGAGGGCATTCCAGAGTACTGGAGCCCGAACGGAAAACGCTCTATAGCCCGCAGACTTTTTTTGGGCTCTAGGAATCACTAATAAGCCGGAGTCTTTTGAACGCAGATTTCTTGCCGGGACATATGGTACAATACAATCGGCAAGATAGGATGGAGCTAGACCGTGTAGTAATTTATTGGTTGTCGAGGATTCCCTGCGCAATCTGTGTGGAATCTGATGACAAAGGTTGGATTGAGACGTCACTTGAGAAAAACAGCCGTTCGTAGGCTGGGAGAAGCGGCGGAGAGAGCCTCCTGTTGGCTCTGGCATAAAAGAGAGGACAATAGCTGGAAGCCTGGATGAGAGGAGCAGTGATCTGGCCAATCACTGCTGACCCACCAACCGTAGAGTGTTGTGGTTAAGGGTCGAAACACTCTGTGAACGTTGGGGACCACCTGATGACCTCTTGCCCAGGCCAAAGCTTTATCCATTAGAAATGGATTATAATAGCATCTTTGATGTATTTGCAAACTGAACTCCCTGGGCAACCAGTGACTTCCAGGAAAGTCTGGATGACAACCGAGAAAGGTCGGTGACGCTGGAGAGACAGCTGACCTCCAGGAAAGACTGGCGGGGTAACAGGGGCCAGCAACTCCTGTTGCAGCACTCGCAAGAGGGCACCAAGCAAGCTACCGAACGTACAAATAAGCAATACCCCCAGAGTCTCCCGAGAGGGGGGGAGGATGAGAGACTCGCTAGGACAGATTCAACGGCATTGACAAGGACAGTGACACGGACACAGAGAAGGCTCAAACAGACCACCTTGACTGGGGAGGCATGGGAAGTGAAGTGCAATCGCGGAAAGATCTGCAAAGGTGCAAGAGGGCTCAAAATACACCAGAGCAAGGCCAAGGACAAGGCCAAGTGTGGATAGGGACGGACACAGGCACACCGCTCAGACGAACAGTCTGGTGAGACGCAGGAGAACCCTAGGCAGGAAGCAAACCATAGTCCTAGAGATCTCTCAGTGCTTGCAATCCCCCAAAACCCCACAAGGACAACCTCAAATGCCATCCCAGAAAGCCCACCCCAGCCAACGAAGGAAAGAATCAAGTGGCCTAAGATGAGTGAGACCAAGGAGTGGTCCATGCTCGATGAAGATCTGGAAAGGGTGCTTGAAATGGTTCAAGCAGGTTCAGTAGAAAGGAAGGTGGATTCACTCACAGCCATCACCTACAACTTGGGAAAAGAGCGGTTTGGAACAGTACCAAGGAGAGAGAACAAAGACAGACCAGAAAAGCAGGAAAACAGAAGAGAAAGAAAGATCAAACAACTTCGGAAGGAGATTAAAACCCCGAGAAAGCAATTCAAATTGGCAAGCATGGAAGAAAAGGAAGGTATAAAAGAACTGACAGCCAGCCTCCGCGAGCAGCTCATCAGGCTGAGAAGGGCTGAAGGGCAAAGGCAAAAGCGGAAAAGGCAGGAAGCTGCACGAGCCCAGTTCATAAAAGACCCCTATCGCTTCACCAAGTCACTTTTGGGAGAGACGAGGTCAGGGACTCTAACAAGTTCTAAGGAGAAGGTGGAGGAGTTTGTTGAAGAGACATTCAGTGACCCTTCAAGAAACAATGCCCTACCAGGAAATCTCGGGCTTGGTACCATCAGTCCACCAACATCCTCCCTCAGCACAGAATATCCATCATGGAGAGAGGTTCAAGAGGTTGTCAAGCACGCAAGATCAGCTTCTGCCCCAGGTCCCAGCGGTATACCCTACAAAGTATACAAGAAATGCCCTAAGCTCCTACACGGGCTGTGGAAGCTTATGCGGGTTATATGGGCCAAAGGAACCGTACCAACAAGCTGGAGAAGGGCAGAAGGGTGCTTTGTGCCGAAAGAACGGGGATCCACAAAGATCAGCCAGTTCCGAACCATTTCCTTGCTAAGTGTGGAGGGGAAAATCTTCTTTTCAGTGCTGGCCAAAAGAATGAGCTCCTTCATGACCCGGAATGGATATATTAACACCTCTATCCAGAAGGGCGGTATCGAAGGGTTCTCCGGGTGCCTGGAGCATACAGGGCTCCTCAGCCAACTTATCCAAGAAGCAAAGGAGAAGAAAGGCAACCTAACAGTAGTCTGGCTTGATTTTGCTAATGCATATGGGTCAATTCCCCATAACGTGATCCAAGCGGCTATGGACCATTACCACATCCCACATCACATCCAGGGGATGATCACCAGCTACCTGGGAGACATCAAGCTACGATTCCAAGCAGCCATGTTCACAACTAAATGGCAGCCAGTGGAGAAGGGAATAGTGACAGGGTGCACCATCTCTCCCATCTTGTTTCTCATGGGAATGAACCTGATCATCTCTGCAGCGATCATAAAGTCAAGAGGACCAAAGACTGCAGCAGGAAGTCAACAACCAGCAATCAGGGCATTCATGGATGATCTTACCGTGATAACACCAACTCACGTGCAGGCGAGATGGGTCCTGGCGGAACTGGATCGTATGGCTACTTGGGCAAAGATGATCTTCAAGCCCAAGAAATCAAGGTGTCTGGTGATCCAAAAGGGAAAAACAACGGGAAAGTTCAAGTTGCTTGTTCAGGGGGAAGCAATCCCAAACATCCAAGGGAACCCGATTAAATGCCTTGGAAAGTGGTATGATGATTCCATGACGGATAAAAACAGCATCTCCAGCACCGAAAATCAGGTTGAAGAATGGTTGAAAAGGATTGACAAGTCTGGTCTGCCTGGGAAATACAAGTGCTGGATCTACCAGCATGGCTTACTCCAAAGACTTATGTGGCTTCTCACCGTGTACGAAGTGGCGATAACAACAGTTGAAAGGTTGGAGAGGAAGTTCAATAAGCACCTTTGGAAATGGTTGGGGATACCCCCGAGCTTTAAATCTACGGGGCTCTACATAAGGTCGGGCCAGCTCCTCCTCCCCCTGTCTTCAGTTCTGGAGGAGTTTAAAGTCGCAAAATGCAGACTTTCCCTGACGTATAGGGACTCCCAAGATCGGCTGATCAGGGAAGCTGGAATAAGAACAAGATCTGGCAGGAAGTGGGCCGCTAGCACTGCTATTGCCCAGGCAGAATCATCTCTCAGGACCAAAGATACCATCGGAAGCCTCTGCACTGGAAGACAGGGTCTAGGAACATCACATTTCCAGCAGTGGTCCAAGTCCACTCCCAGGGAAAGGAGGACCTTGATTCAGGATGAAGTCCGAAACCTTGAGGAAGAAGGAGGGAGAGCTAAAGCCATCGAGCTCGCAACCCAAGGTGCCTGGACAAGGTGGAACCTTCCCAAGAGGAACGTGACGTGGAGTGAACTGTGGAGGCTGGAGCCGTTTCGTATCTCATTCCTGCTTCAAGCAGTATATGACACCCTGCCGACCCCAGTCAACTTGCATAGGTGGGGAATGAGGGAGGACCCGCTGTGCAGGTTGTGTGGCGGTAAAGGAACTATGGCGCACATTCTGTCTGGGTGCAAAACAGCATTGACCCAGGGAAGATACAGGTGGCGCCATGACAAGGTGTTGGCAATGCTCGCAGACATCTTGGAGCAAGAGAGGAGAAAGAAACACCCAGCCAAAACAAAACCATTGCTGAGCACCATCACCTTCGTGAAAGAGGGTCATAGACCAGTTTTCCAAGGCCAAGCCAACCAAAACCTCTTGCAGTTGGCCCAGGGATGGGAGATGGAGGTCGACCTGGGGCGGAAGCTCCTTTTCCCAGAGGCAGTACTGTCCACCATTCTGAGACCAGACATAGTCTTGTGGTCCCCAGAGGGAAAGAAAATCATCCTGGTGGAGCTTACTGTCCCGTGGGAGGAGGGATGTGAGGAAGCGGCAGAGAGGAAGAAAACAAAGTACCAACAATTTGTCCAGGACTGCCGGGACAAGGGGTGGACAGCATGGCTGATGACAGTGAAAGTTGGTTGTCGAGGATTCCCTGCGCAATCTGTGTGGAATCTGATGACAAAGGTTGGATTGAGAGGTCACTTGAGAAAAACAGCCGTTCGTAGGCTGGGAGAAGCGGCGGAGAGAGCCTCCTGTTGGCTCTGGCATAAAAGAGAGGACAATAGCTGGAAGCCTGGATGAGAGGAGCAGTGATCTGGCCAATCACTGCTGACCCACCAACCGTAGAGTGTTGTGGTTAAGGGTCGAAACACTCTGTGAACGTTGGGGACCACCTGATGACCTCTTGCCCAGGCCAAAGCTTTATCCATTAGAAATGGATTATAATAGCATCTTTGATGTATTTGCAAACTATACGTAAGTAGTAAAACATTAAAGTCACATCTTAAGTGCACAGGAAGCCAGTGCAGGTGAGCCAGTACAGGCGTAATTTGATCAAACTTTCTTGTTCTTGTCAAAAGTCTAGCAGCCGCATTTTGTACCAACTGTAATCTTTTAATGCTAGACATGGGGAGACCCGAAAATAATACGTTACAGTAATCGAGACGAGACCGACAAACGCATGGATAATGATCTCGGCGTCTTTAGTGGACAAAATGGAGCGATATTACGGAGATGAAAGAAGGCCGTTTTAGTAACGCTTTTAATGTGTGACTCAAAGGAGAGAGTTGGGTCGAAGATAATACCCAGATTTTTTACCGTGTCACCTTGTTTTATTATTTGGTTGTCAAATGTTAAAGTTGTATTATTAAATAGAGGTCGGTGTCTAGCAGGACCGATAATCAGCATTTCCGTTTTTTTGGCATTAAGTTGCAAAAAGTTAGCAGACATCCATTGTTTAATTTCATTAAGACACGCTTCCAACTGACTACAGTCCGGCGTGTTGGTCAGCTTTAGGGGCATGTAGAGTTGGGTGTCATCAGCATAACAGTGAAAGCTAACACCGTATTTGCGTATGACGTCACCCAGCGGCAGCATGTAGATGCTGAAGAGTACAGGGCCAAGGACCGAACCCTGGGGAACTCCACACGTTACCTTAACATAGTCCGAGGTCACACTGTTATGGGAGACGCACTGCATCCTATCAGTAAGATAAGAGTTAAACCAAGACAGGGCTGAGTCTGACATACCAATTTGTGTTTTGATACGCTCTAATAAAATATTATGATCGACGGTAGCGAAAGCAGCGCTAAGATCGAGGAGCAGCAACATAGATGACGCATCAGAGTCCATCGTTAGCAATAGATCATTAGTCAATTTTGCGAGGGCTGTCTCAGTCGAGTGATTTGCCTTGGAACCGGATTGAAAGGTTTCACATAGATTGTTAAACGCTAAGTGTTCATTTAGCTGCTCTGCAACAATTTTTTCGAGGATTTTCGAAATAAAGGTAAACTACCTCATGGTAGTTTACCATGAGGTCAGGATCGAGGTTAGGTCTTTTAAGAAGAGGATGAATAACCGCTTTTTTGAATGCAACGGGAACAGTGCCCGAGGAAAGTGATAAGTTTATAATATTTAGCACTGATGGACCTAATAATACAAAAAGCTCCTTGATAAGTTTCCCAGGAAGTGGGTCAAGTAAACATGTTGTTTGTTTTATTCCATTTACACGTTGTAACAATCCTTCTAATGTTATTTCATCAAAACGAGAGAAACTATTTTGGATATTTGCAGTATCCGCCGTATATACGATCGTATCTGTGTTACTATAACCCGTTGTAGCTGGGACGCATTGTCTTTAATCTCCTTTCTAATAAGTTCAATTTTCTTATGAAAGAACTTCATAAAGTCATCTGCCGAATGGGTGGAGCTACTGGAAGGAGTCCCTTGTTGGGTTAGCGATGCTACTGTACTAAACAAAAAATTTTGGATCGTTTTTATTAATGCGGATGAGATTTGAGTAATAATTAGTTTTAGCTAAGGTAAGCATGCGTTTATAAGTTATTAAACTATCACTCCATGCTTGATGGTGCACCTCAAGTTTAGTCGTGCGCCATTTGCGTTCCAGCTTTCTACATAATACTTTCTGAGCTCTAGTTTCTTCAGTAAACCAAGGCGTACGACTTTTTGGAGCCTTTTTTAACTTCAGCAGTGCTATACTATCAATGGTTTCGCGCAGGGCCAGCTTCTGGAGTTGGCCGGCATCGTCTCACAAGATGTAGTTTCTCTTTAGATACCCTTGAAAATGGCCTTGCAAATATATATCTGCCACCTAATCAACGTTTTGTTCTCCTTCTCTGCTAGCCCTGTGTGGCTACGGCTCCCTGCTAAATTGCAACCTGTGATTGGATACTCACTTTGGAATGACAAGTGAGTATCCAATCACAGTCTCGTTAACATTAAGCTACTTGGATAGGCTATTGTCATTAACTTGTGATCTAATTGGCCATCGCAACTGTCTCTTAACTCTGTGTTCTCTAATTCATCCACTAACGGTCCCGGTGACTATCCAATCACAGGACGCGTATATGTCACGTTCAATGTGAGGCCGTCTAGAAGGCCTTACTGACAACAACTCATGATCTGATTGGCTATCGCAACTGTCTATCACCTGTATGTGCCCGTTCACTTACAGTGCAAGGACGCCCACATTGTTGATTCTGAAGGCCCCGGGCAGATTCGGTACAACATGGCAGCATAAGCTAGCTGAATTCTGATTGGATACAAACTCGAACCTAAAAACAACAGCAGGGTTTCTTGCAGCGCTTTGTTGTTAAGGCGGCCGCCTAAACAACAAAGAGCCACCGCCTAAACTAAAGTCTTAACAAGCTGCCTCTGCCTCTGTCATCACGTCTCTGCAGCACCCAGCATTGTTCCACCTACAGAACCATCTGATTGGTTACAAAGCCAATCAGCAGTGCGTATTCAGAGCACATGTAACAGCCAATCAGCAGTGCGTATTCAGAGCACATGTAGTCAGTGCTCCTACGGTGGAGTGAGCAGAAATGTGTTTGGTAGGTAAGGCTGTGGACTCTCCCCAAATTATGATAAACACCTTCTAGTCAACTACTTGTAACATCACTATGAGCCCGTTGACGTTCTAGAACAGGGGTAGGGAACCCTATGGCTCTAAAGCCAGATGTGGCTCTTTTGATGACTGCATCTGGCTCTCAGATAAATCTTAGCTGACATCGCTTGAATGAATAATTCCGCTGGTAATCACAATGTTAAAAATAACATTCAAAATATAAAACATTCTCATGCCTTTTAATCCATCCATCCGCTTTCTACCCCACCTGTCCAAGGAATAAAAATGTTAATAAAAATAATTAGAGACTAATTATACTTTAAAAATGTTGATTTTACATAAAAAATGCACGCATTTAGTTGTATTCAGTGTTAAAAAAATATGATATGGCTCTTACTGAAATACATTTTAAAATATTTGTGATTTAACAGCCTAGTTTTGAAGGGCAGGGTCCCTGCTATAAAATGTTGATACAAATATAACATTTACATAATAAAAATGAACTACAGGCTTCCCAAATGCTGTAATAAATTAAGCATGATGAGTTGAACAGTTGGAACAGGGGTTAGTGCGTCTGCCTCACAATACGAAGGTCCTGATGAGTCTTGGGTTCAATCCCGGGCTCGGAATCTTTCTGTGTGGAGTTTGCATGTCCTCCCCGTGACTGCGTGGGTTCCCTCCGGGTACTGTGGCTTCCGCCCACTTCCAAAGACATGCACCTGGGGATAGGTTGATAGGCAACACTAAATAGGCCAAAGTGTGTGAATGTGAGTGTGAATGTTGTCTGTCTATCTGTGCTGGCCCTGCAATTAGGTGGCGACTTGTCCAGGGTGTAGCCTGCCTTCCGCCCGATTCTACCTGAGATAGGCACCAGCGCCCCTCGCGACCCCAAAGGGAATAAGCGGTAGAAATGGATGGATGGATGGCGTTGAACATATGTCGGCATGTGGCCCCACTTTTAACTCTTTTTTTCAAACGCATATCGCAAACGCTTTCTTATAGTAAGTCATCAATTTGACTTATTTTGTCATTATTTTTAAATTAATTTGTCGAATAATGACATACTTAGTATCATCAATCAATCAATCGATGTTTATTTATATAGCCCTAAATCACAAGTGTCTCAAAGGGCTGCACAAACCACTATGACGTCCTCGGAAGAACCCATATTGTTACGCTTGTGTGGCATTGTAATGCCGGATTCGGTCCTCCATGGATGCGTCAGCAAGAACACAGCAAAAAGGTAAGAACTAGGGGATTTATTAAACAAAAGGAGCTATGAACAAAAACACTGATACAAATAGAAAAGGCAAATAAAAGCGCTAGCATGGAAAGCTAGGACAAACAAACCGAAGCACAAGGGCACACAAAAGGAAACACAAAACAACTAGCGTGAAAGCTAGGAATAAAATAAAGCTTAGCGTGAGAGCTAGCGAAAAACGAGAGTGAGAGACAAGTCATAAACAGATGTATGTGAACAAACTAAGATCCGACAATCAGTGAACAGAAAACGCTGGCTTATAAACAGGTGGTGATTAGTAAAGACAGGTGTGCTGGAAAAGAGAGTAGCAGCTGAAACTAATGAGTGACCATGGAAACGAACAAAACAGGAACTAAGTATGTCAAACCGCAGAGTGATATAAAAATGGAACAAAAATAACAATATGGTGATGATCCGACCATCGGATCACAACAGTATTCCCCCCCAAAAGAGACAGATACCAGATGTCCAAAAAGAATACAACAAAGAATGCAAAGAAAAACTAGAACCCCCTCCCCACAACAAGAAAATCTGCAGAAGAAGGGAGGGCGGAGGGAGGTCACGGCGGAGGGTCGCCAGGTCGCGTGTCCCCGAATCCACCGAGGAATAGCAATGTGGCGGCGGCGGATGGAACGCCGCTGCCGAAAAAGTTTTGGCGGCCGACCTTGAAAAGGCCACATCAGTGGCCGCCTTGCAGGATGAGGTGCACGGCGAGGCGGATGACCTCGCAGAGGCCACACCTGTGGCAGACGTGGAGGAGGCTTGGCAGCAGCAGACGAAGGTGCGGGGGCTGCAGCCGAAGCAGGTGCAGAGGCCGGCGGAGGATCAGGCGCAGAGGCCGGCGGAGGATCAGGCGCAGAGGCCGGCGGAGGATCAGGCGCAGGCTTCAGCCGAGGATCAGGCGCAGGCTTCAGCCGAGGATCAGGCGCAGGCTTCAGCCGAAGATCAGGCGCTGGCTTCAGCCGAGGAGGAGGCGCTGGCTTCAGCCGAGGAGGAGGCGTTGGCTTCAGCCGAGGAGCAGGTGCTGCAGCCGAAGAAGGCGGCGTCATGGAGTCTGGCGTAGTCGTCGCCGTCGTGGAAGTCGGCGTAGTCGTCGCCGTCGTGGAAGAAGGCGTAGTAGTCGGCGTCGTGGAAGAAGGCGTAGTAGTCGGCGTGGAAACCGCGGTTGTCGACGCAGGTGTTGGAGTGGGTTCCAACTTAAGAGCTGGTGTGGACTCCAGCTTTGGAGCTGGTGGTGGAGTGGGCTCCAGCTCTGGAGCTGGTGCTAGAGTGGTCTCCAGCTTTGGAGCTAATGCTGGAGTGGGTTCCAGCTTTAGGGCTGGTGTTGGAGTGGGTTCTAGCTTAGGAACAGGTGCTGGTGCGAGGACCAGGAAAGAGTCAATTGCTGGCGTGAGAACCAGACTAGGATTCGGTGCTGGTGTGTGAACCAGGCGAGAGACCGAAGCTGGTGTGGGAACCAGGTTAGGAACCTCTTCTGGTGTGAAAACCAGGCGAGAGTCTACTTTTGGTGTAAAAACCAGGTTAGGGACAGTGCCGAACATCGGTGGTGGAGGACGTGCTGGAGGTAATGACCTCGCAAGTCTGAACACCGGTGGAGGAGGTCTACTTGGTCGTTGTGATTTGACCGGGGGAAACACAGGTGGAGGAGGTCTACAAGGCCGTTGAGACTTGGCCGGGGGAAAAACAGGTGGAGGAGGTCTACAAGGCCGTTGAGACTTGGCCGGGGGAAAAACTGGTGGAGGAGGTCTACAAGGCCGTTGAGACTTGGCCGGGGGAAACACAGGTGGAGGAGGTCTACGAGGAAGAGCTAAGCGGAATACAGGTGGCGGCGGCCTAGGAGTAGCTAGCGGTTTAACGGGCCGAAAAACAGGTAAGGGTGGCCTCATAGGAGGTTGCGGTTTGACAGTTTTAAGAACAGGTAGCGTCTGCGCTACCTCCGCAACACAACTATAGGCCATAGCCCCCCCCTCCAGACGGGAATCCCAGACCCGTTCCCTGTGGTAAGGGACTGACCATAAGGGAGGGTGGTGGGAGGTTTGGAGGCGGGCAGACTCCTCCCCTCTATATTGTCCAGAGTGTCCCTTTGAAAAGGGAGAAAAAACCTTGGACTTGGGCGGAGAATGAGGTTTTACAGGTGGAGTTGAAAAAGCAGATGGTTGGGATTTACCAGAATAATAAAAAGCAAAAATGTCCTGGAAATTCTGTATTTTATTATTAATGTTATTGTCATTTGAAAATGGATGAGAAAGAGAATCTTCAAAAAAAAATTCCTCGTTGATGATGTCATCAACGGAGGACGGGTTTGCGTTACCGGGAGGCGTCGACGAAATGACGTCATCTGCGCGGGACACAAGTTGGGAATTTGCCCAGTCGGTAAAACTGTTAGCAAAGTGTGTTATTGGGTCCCCAAACAATGGTGTAGGGGTCTTGTATGCTGACTGTAGGTTGCTGTATTTATGAGGAGGGAGGCATGGAGTGGGAAAGTCACTGTCACGGGACGAAGCCATCGTTCGCGGCTTCCGCCTACGCGGACGAGCGCGAGCGCTGCGGGAGGGAAACTCACCGGACCGGGAAACATCGATGGGGATCAGGGTTCCATCCGGACCCCACATGATATTTTTATCCGGGTTGCATTGGAGAGTCTCTGCCTCCATCGCCCGAAACACCATCCATGTACCTTCATCGAAGGCGTCCTCGTGGTTGCCAGATGCGAAGGAACCATTCTTTGGTCGGATCTTACTGTTACGCTTGTGTGGCATTGTAATGCCGGATTCGGTCCTCCGTGGATGCGTCAGCAAGAACACAACAAAAGGGTAAGAACTAAGGGATTTATTAAACAAAAGGAGCTATGAACAAAAACACTGATACAAATAGAAAAGGCAAATAAAAGCGCTAGCATGGAAAGCTAGGACAAACAAACCGAAGCACAAGGGCACACAAAAGGAAATACAAAACAACTAGCGTGAAAGCTAGGAATAAAAATAAAGCTTAGCGTGAGAGCTAGCGAAAACGAGAGTGAGAGACAAGTCGTAAACAGATGTATGTGAACAAACTAAGATCCGACAATCAGTGAACAGAAAACGCTGGCTTATAAACAGGTGGTGATTAGTAAAGACAGGTGTGCTGGAAAAGAGAGTAGCAGCTGAAACTAATGAGTGACCATGGAAACGAACAAAACAGGAACTAAGTATGTCAAACCGCAGAGTGATATAAAAATGGAACAAAAATAACAATATGGTGATGATCCGACCATCGGATCACAACACATATAACGGCAAGGAAAACTCACACCCAGTGGGATGTCGGTGACAATGATGACTATGAGAACCTTGGAGAGGACCCCCCACCCCCCACTAGGGGACCGAAAGCAATGGATGTCGAGCGGGTCTAACATGATACTGTGAAAGTTCAATCCATAGTGGATCCAACACAGCCGCGAGAGTTCAGTTCAAAGCGGATCCAAGACAGCAGCGAGCGTCCCGTCCACAGGAAACTATCCCAAGCGGAGTCGGATCAGCAGCGTAGAGATGTCCTCCACCGATACACAGGCGAGCGGTCCATCCTGGGTCCCGACGAGCGGTCCATCCTGGGTCCTGACTCTGGTAACTAGGACTGTTTTATTTTTACTTTGCGCATAAAATATCGAGATATATATATCGTATGTCGCCATTCAGCAAATGGAACGAAAAAACAACCACAAATTGTAGGTTTCTTCACGCGACGAAGCCGGCTTACTTCACTGCAGTTTGTAGTCTATTGCCTTCCCGGCCCTGACGACCCACCACTGGGCAAGACTATATTCCAGCCTTAACTCACAACCAACTGACCACGCTAACTCACTCATAATTGAAGTAGCTACGCCAAATAATTGTCTGACCTAACGAGTTAAGTCATAAACTACAATACTTACTTATGACTGACCAACAAAAGCAACAACCTAGCTAGCTGAGTTACTGATTACCGAGCTCAGCCACAGAAATGCTAGAGCTGTTTCCGGTCAAATATCACCAAACTTGAAATCCAAGACAGCAGCGAGATTCCCGTCCACAGGAAACCATACCAAGCGGAGTCGGATCAGCAGCGTAGAGATGTCCCCAACCGATACACAGGCGAGCGGTCCATCCTGGGTCCCGACGAGCGGTCCATCCTGGGTCCCGACTCTGGTAACTAGGACTGTTTTGTTTTTACTTTGCGCATAAAATAGCGAGATATATATCGTATATCGCCATTCAGCAAATGGAACGGAAAAAAACTGCCAAAAATTGTAGGTTTCTTCACGCAACGAAGCCGGCCTACTTCACTGCAGTTTGTAGTCTGGGCAAGAGTATATTCCAGCCTTAACTCACAATCGACTGACCACGCTAAGTCACTCATAATTGAAGTAGCTACACTGAATAATTGTCTGACCTAACGAGTTAAGTCACAAACTACAATACTTACTTATGACCGACCAACAAAAGCAACAACCTAGCTAGCTGAGTTACTGATTACAGAGCTCAGCCACAGAAATGCTAGAGCTTTTTCCGGTCGAATATCACCAAGCTTGAAATGAGGATAGCTTCACTTTTAGAGCGATGATGATGTGCGAGCAGAGAAAGCATCTTTTCAGCGAATATGTTCACATGCTAGCTTAATTTCTTCCTGGATCGATGCTCATCCTGCAGCCAGCCAAGTGGAGGGTGGTGATGCTGAATGACCACGCTTATTGACTCAGCTGTTGTTTGCTTTGTGCTACAAATCTCTCAGCCTCACTAAGTCAGGGAAAAGAGGGTTGGGGCGGGAAGGAAACATATTGTGCCTCTGAGCAATAAACCTCACATCGCCTCCCTTGAGCACTTTTTGAGAAACTAGCTCAAGTATGTTCAGGTTTGTCAATACCTGACAAATGTTAGTATATGTTTTTTTTTTCTGCTGTTATATTTGATTATAAAGGGTAGAGTAGTGGGACTATGTTGCCCCCTGGAAAAACGAACCATATAAATAATGTGAGTTCTAAGGGCAGAAGCAGGTAACAATCCATTTTGAGTATGAACCAAACACAACCAACATGTTTTGCTCCATCACCGGAGCTCAAACTTGAACCTAAAAAAAAATATAGACTCTTTAAAAGACTACTGAAATGAGATTTTCTTGTTTAAACGGGGATAGCAGGTCCATTCTATGTGTCATACTTGATCATTTCGCGATATCGCCATACTTTTGCTGAAAGGATTTAGTAGAGAATATCCACGATAAAGTTCTCAACTTTTGGTCGCTAATAAAAAAGCCTTGCCTGTACCGGAAGTAGAAGACGATGTGGGCGTGACGTCGCTGGTTGTGGAGCTCCTCACATCCTCACATTGTTTACAATCATGGCCACCAACAGCGAGAGCGATTCGGACCGAGAAAGTGACGATTTCCCCGGTAATTTGAGCGTGGATGAAAGATTTGTGGATGAGGAAAGTGAGAGTGAAGGACTAGAAAAAAAAAAAGAAAAGTCGAGGGCAGTGGGAGTGATTCAGATGTTATTAGACACATTTACTAGGATAATTCTGGAAAATCCCTTATCTGCTTATTGTGTTACTGTCACGCCTGTAAGTTTATGTTTTGGTTTTGGTCAGGTTATGTTTAGTTTTTTGGACATTTTAGTTCTGTCTTGGCACTTTCTGGTTTGTTTTCATCTCCATGCCAACTCATTAGTTTTCACCTGTCGTGTCACGTCCTTGTTCTCAGCCTCACACCTGTTTTGACTAATGATCACGGCTACTTAAGTCACTCTTCTTCTTGTTTTCATTCTGGGATCTTCACACTCGCACGCACCCTACCCATGCTGCACCTCCTTCACGACCTCGATAATCTGTTTCATGCCTTGTTGTTCATTTTGGTCCACGCCGAGTAAGTTTTGTTGTTTATGCCATTGATAGTATCTTTTGTTTTTTTGTATATAGTCATGCCATTGTGCTGTTTTGTTTTAAGTTTAGTATAGATTATTATCCGCCACAGAGCGCGTCCTTGGTTTGCTTTTTTGTAGTTTGTTTGTTTATTTAATAAATGTCATGTACTTACATTCATGCCTGACTCGTCCCACATCATCCTTGCATCGAGGAAGCACAAACATCCACAGTCCAAGCCTGACAGTTACTAGTATTTTAGTGAGATTATATGGTCGTACCTGTACAATCTGAGAGTCGGAAGGGTGTGGCCACGGTTGTGGTGACCGCCAGTGTCTCCGAGGGAAGACACGTTTCTCGACGAGGCTGAGATTTTTTTTTTTTTCTCTCCTCCACGATGTAAGCGTCCGACGGTCGGGGGCGGCCGGTGGGAGGAGGCAAGAGAGTCCGCAGCTGCAGGAGGAACGACGCAAGCTCTCCCCTAATGTCTACAATAAGAGCCGACTTATTACCACCATTTTCTCACCGAAACCTGCCGGTTGACATGTGGTCGGGAATCATGTTCGCTTGACCGCTCTGTTCAATAGTAAAGCTTCACCGTCATCTTTCGGGAATGTAAACAATGAAACACCGGCTGTGTTTGTGTTCACTATAGACAGCGATTTTAAATTACACAAACAAGTCAAAGGCGTTTTAAAATCGTGTTTTTATCACCTTCGTCTTTTAGTAAAGGTTAAACCGTTTTTACCGTTTAACCTTTTTGAACAAGACGTGCATGCTTTTATTTCAATTCGCCTGGACTACTGCAATGCACTTTATGCTGGCATTAGCCAAAAAGCTCTCTCCCGGTTGCAGTTAGTCCAGAACACGGCAGCACGACTTTTAACAGGGGCCAGGAAACGCAAGCGTTAAACACCAATCCCTGAGAGTTTGCACTGGCTCCATGTTCATTTTAGAATTGATTTTAAAACATTGCTGTTTTTTTTTTTTTTTAATCTTTACATGGACTGGCACCTCAATATATCTCGGACCTCATCCAAATTTTCATTCCTCCGCGCGCTCTGAGGTCCGAGAGCCAGTTCCAGCTCGTGGTGCCCAAGATCAGACTTAAGACCAGGGGAGACAGGGGCCTTCTCTGTGGTCGGCCCTAAGCTCTTTAACACTCTGCCCCTCCATGTTCAAACTGCTTCCACAGTGGAGTGTTTTAAGTCTCGTCTTAAGACCCACTTTTATTCTTTGGCTTTTAACACTACGTGAGTTGTGTGGTCCTCTGTTGTCCTCTGTGTTTTTTATACACTTTGATTTCTATTTTACTGTTTTAATTGATTTTACCCTTTAAAATTGTTTTCAATCATATTTGTTTTTATATTGTTTTTTTTTTATTGGTTTTAGATTTATTTATTTTTTGTTTTTATTCAGTCATTGGTGGAGCATAATATTGTTTTTTTAAAATATTGTTTTTAACATGGCTCTGCAGCACTTTGGAAACGTTATTGTTGTTTAAATGTGCTATATAAATAAAGTGGATTGGATTGGATTGGATAAAGGTGGCCGCAATACACCGCTTCCCACCTACATCTTTCTTCTTTGACGTCTCCGTTATTCATTGAACACATTGCAAAAGATTCAGCAACACAGATGTCCAGAATACTGGGTAATAATGCGATTAAAGCAGACGACTTATAGCTGGGATCGGTGCTGGAACAAAATGTCCGCTACAATCCATCATACCGTGACGTTTTCAGCAGGATAATTCGCGCAAAATTTAAAATTGCAATTTAGTAAACTAAAAAGACCGTATTGGCATGTGTTGCAATGTTAATATTTCATCATTGATATATAAACTATAAAACTGTGTGGTCGGTAGTAGTGGGTTTCAGTAGGCCTTTAAACTGATTGGGTGGCGAGTGTTTCTTTTTGCATTAAATCCAATTACATTTTACAAGGGTACTTTTATTACTACGACTACTACTACGACAACAAATAAAACACGTTTTTTTTTTCCCAGTCTTTATTTCTTCAGACTGCAATTGCTTTACTGACTTTCTCCTCAATATTTAATTCCATCTAAAGTGCATCTATTCTCAGCACACTCCACCGTCCACTGGCAGTCAAAACAAAATGTACCCATCATCCTACATCTGGGGGAATGTTCACCCAGTTTATATTTTGCACCTTAATACCCGCTATGACTACGAGTCACCCTATTCCATATTGTAATGTTTGTCTCTGAAAGGAATAATGGCTAAAAACACTGCGATTTGCATACTGCCTCCTTATCACACCAAGTGTCCTAATAATCTTATTACCAATTACCAATCTATATTCCCAATACCATCCTTGAACAAAAGAACCTGTTTTATAAAGTTGCAGAAGCCTTCTAATAAAAACTGTTGTTAACTTTTAGTTTGCAAAAGTAATGTACAAATGTGCACAAAAAGAAGGAAAACATGAACCTACCCATCTATATGCTTATTATAAATACCAGGTAGCCCGTAAGGACCAGATGAGTCGCCCGCTGGCCTGTTCTAAAATTAGCTCAAATAGCAGCACTTACCAGTGAGCTGCCTCTATTTTTTGAATTGTATTTATTTACCAGCAAGCTGGTCTCGCTTTGCTTGACATTTTTTAATTCTAAGAGAGACAAAACTCAAATAAAATGTGAAAATCCAAGAAAATATTTGAAAGACTTGGTCTTCACTTGTTTGAATAAATTCATTAATTTTTTTACCTTGCTTCTTATAACTTTCAGAAAGACAATTTCACAGAAAAAATAAAACCTTAAAAATGATTTTAGGATTTTTTAACACATATACCTTTTTACCTTTTAAATTCCTTCCTTTTCTTTCCTGACAATTTAAATCAATGTTCAAGTATTTTTATTTTTTTTCTGTAAAGAATAATAAATACATTTTAATTTAATTCTTCACTTTAGCTTCTGTTTTTTTGACGAAGAATATTTGTGAAATATTTTTCAAACTTATGATTAAAATTCAAAAAGATTATTCTGGCAAATCTAGAAAATCTGTGGAATCAAATTTAAATCTTATTTCAAAGAATTTCTTTTAAATGTTTTGTTCTGGAAAATCAAGAAGAAATAATGATTTGTCTTTGTTAGAAATATAGCTTGGTCCAATTTGTTATATATTCTAACAAAGTGCAGATTGGATTTCAACCTATTTAAAACATGTCATCAAAATTCTATAAATAATCTTAATCAGGAAAAATTACTAATGATGTTCCATAAATTATTTTTTTATATTTTCAAAAAGATTCGAAATTAGGTAGTTTTTTTCTTCTTTTTTTTGGTTGAATTTTGAATTTTAAAGAGTCGAGTTGAAGATAAACTATGTTTCAAAATTTAATTTTCATTTTTTTCATGTTTTCTCCTCTTTCAAACCGTTCAATTAGGTGTTTTTTTCATCATTTATTCCCTACAAAAAAAACTTCCGTGAAAGGAAAAAAAATGTACGACGGAATGACGGACTAAAATAGCCATTTTTTTCTATATATCTATATAGATTTATTTATTAAAGGTAAATTGAGCAAATTGTCTATTTCTGGCAATGTATTTAAGTGTGTATGAAACTGGTAGCCCTTCGCATTATTCAGTACCCAAGAAGTAGCTCTTTGTTTCAAAAAGGTTGGTGACCCCTGTCCTAGAACAACAAACTTTTACTAAGGTGCAGCAGCACTTAGCAAATATGCATAGTTTAGTTTAGCCTTCTGCATAACTAAATGTTGTTGTTTTTTTACTTTTAGTTTGCAGTATCAAAGTGCAAATGTGCACAGACAGAAGGAATAAGTGTGTGTAAATTAAAATACATTGTAGATTCCTGACAAATCATATCTATTTATGTAAATAAAATAAAACATGTTGTAAATATATCACTGTGGGTCCTAGGGGGTTAAGCGTAGTCTAGGAATTTACGAGTTTGATTGACAAACGCCTTATAATTTTAGAAAAGTTACATTTAGGTCTTTTGTAAATTAATGGATTATTCATAATGTCATCTTTCAAAGATTACCTTAAAGGAGAACTGCACTTTTTGGGGGAATTTTGCCAATCGTTCACATTTATTATAAGAGACAAGAAGACGGACAGATGAAAAAAAAAAGGCATTCTAATATGGAAGTAGAATTGTCTCACATCAACTTACATATATCAATATGATATTAATACATATGCCAGCGCCCCCCGCGACCCCAAAAGGGAATAAGCGGTAGAAAATGGATGGATGGAACTTACATATATCAATATGATATTAATACATATGCATATATTAATAAATATGCAAATACAAATACAAATGTGATATACTGTCAAGGCGTGGGCTGTGGTGTGTTTTGTTTTCCCGAGGTGCAAAGCGACTGGATAGGACACGATGTGAAGGTAACGACATATTTCAATCTTAACTCAAAAAAAAAAGGAACAAACAAAAGGCGCTCACAGAGGAGGTGCAAAAACTTGGCTATGAAACAAAACTATTACTGCAACATAAATAGATAGATAGATAGTACTTTATTGATTCCTTCAGGAGAGTTCCTGACTGCTCGCTGACTGCTCTTGTTGCAAAAAAGCTAAGTATCATTCTATCTGTGTGATTTTAACTGTTTTGCAGCTTTATTTACAACTTCTCGAACATATTTAATAGTTCAATTTAACTTGCAAATCACCCGATCTCTGTCTCACCACTTCGCCCTCAGCTAGCTAGCTGCTAAGCTAACGAGGCTAGCGGAGAAAGGTAGCGCCGGTCTGAAGGAAGCTTCTCCCCCGCCACCGTGACCACCACTTCCCGAAGACAGCTGGCACCCCACTCGGCGACGGAAAGTTTCTGTGAGTATGGCTTCCTGCGCTTCGTGCACTTTACTCATGGATAGGTTGGCTTTGCTAGAGAGCCGTGTCCGCCAGTTAGAGCAGTGTAATTTCGTAACTTTAGATGTTGCGGACACATCTGCTAGCGTTAGCTGTAGCGAACTAACTAGCCCAGCTTGTAGCAGCCCTAACCGGCCTACAAGCTACGGTGTACCGGTTGAGACGCATAATAGATTTAGCCCTTTAGCTAGTCCTACACCCCAGTCTACCGGGCACCACACTTTAGTCATAGGGGACTCCATCACCCGAAACATAAAGCTTAGCAAACCAGCCACAATTAAGTGTATTCCCGGGGGCAGAGCACCTGACATTGAAGCTAATCTTAGGGAGCTAACTCGCAACAGGTCTAGTAAACACGTACGGCAGGCTAACCGCACCACTAGTTATGCGAATATAGTAATACACGTTGGCTCCAATGACGTTAGGATGAGACAATCAGAGATTACAAAGAGAAACATAGCCAGGGCTTGTAATCTCGCCAGAAAGATGTCAAGGCATCGAGTAATTGTCTCTGGCCCCCTGCCTGGGAGAGGCAATGATGAGAGATATAGCAGATTAGTCTCTCTTAACAAGAGGCTGGATAGCTTCTGCAGACAACAGGGATTTACGTTTATTGATAATTGGCCCTCTTTCTGGGGCAAACCTGGCTTGCTGAGGAGAGACGGCCTTCACCCTAACCAGGAAGGCGCTATCCTCTTGTCTCGGAACATAGACTTCGCATTGAGCAACATTTGACTAACTGCACTAGAGCAAGCCCGGTCACAGGCAATTACAGAGCCTGCTAGCCTGGGTATGGAGTCAGTTAAGCTAGAACTAGCCAGCGCCAGGCTGGATGATCCCTGTACACATAGCAATTTTCGTAGAATAATACACAACTCACAAAATGTTTTTTCTACTGTGTCTATGACTACGTCAGAGTTAGACATGCGTTCTACTGAGGTGGCAAATTATGATGCGTTCAGTTTATCGCAGCGCCAAGTAGACAATCTGAAAATTCCCGTCATATCAATTCCTAGATATGGTCGTAATTATCTTAAGTACACTGCGCATAATAAACGCAACATTATTAATATTGCTACTACGGATAATTTTATCAACAAATCCTTAAAACAGCCCACTACCTATAATATGGGCTTTCTAAACATCAGATCTTTGTCTCCCAAAACGTTATTAGTCAATGAGGTCATTAGAGACAACAACCTTAACGTCATCGGTCTTAGCGAAACCTGGCTTAAACCAGACGACTTTTTTGCGATAAATGAGGCATCCCCTCCTAACTATACGAATGCGCATATTGCCCGTCACCTCAAAAGGGGAGGGGGTGTCACACTAATATACAACGAAAACTTCAACTTTAGTCCTAACTTAAATAATAAATATAAATCGTTTGAGGTGCTTTCTATGAAGTCTGCCACACCTCTGCCTCTGTGCCTGGCCGTTATCTACCGCCCCCCAGGGCCCTATTCGGACTTTATTAGTGAATTCTCAGAGTTTGTTGCTGATCTAGTGACGCACGCCGATAATACAATTATAATGGGGGACTTTAATATCCATATGAATACCCCATTGGACCCACCGTGCGTGGCGCTCCAGACTATAATTGATAGCTGCGGTCTTACACAAATAATAAATGAACCGACGCATCGCAGCGGTAATACGATAGACTTAGTGCTTGTCAGAGGTATCACCGTTTCCAAAGTTATGATACTCCCGTATACTAAAGTAATGTCCGATCATTACCTTATAAAATTCGAAGTTCAGACTCATGTTCGGTAAGCTAATAATAATAATAACTGCTATAGCAGCCGCAACATTAATGCTGCCACGACGACGACTCTTGCGGACCTACTGCCCTCGGTAATGGCACCGTTCCCAAAGTATGTGGGCTCTATTGATAACCTCACTAACAACTTTAACAACGCCCTGCGCGAAACCATTGATAGTATAGCTCCGCTGAAGTTAAAAAAGGCTCCAAAAAGGCGTACGCCATGGTTTACTGAAGAAACTAGAGCTCAGAAATTATCATGTAGAAAGCTGGAACGCAAATGGCGCACGACTAAACTTGAGGTGCACCATCAAGCATGGAGTGATGGTTTAATAACTTATAAACGCATGCTTACCTTAGCTAAAACTAATTATTACTCAAATCTCATCCGCATTAATAAAAACGATCCAAAATTTTTGTTTAGTACAGTAGCATCGCTAACCCAACAAGGGACTCCTTCCAGTAGCTCCACCCATTCGGCAGATGACTTTATGAAGTTCTTTAATAAGAAAATTGAACTTATTAGAAAGGATATTAAAGACAATGCGTCCCAGCTACAACGGGGTTATAGTAACACAGATACGACTGTATATACGGCGGATACCGCAAATATCCAAAATAGTTTCTCTCGTTTTGATGAAATAACATTAGAAGGATTGTTACAACGTGTAAATGGAATAAAACAAACAACATGTTTACTTGACCCACTTCCTGGGAAACTTATCAAGGAGCTTTTTGTATTATTAGGTCCATCAGTGCTAAATATTATAAACTTATCACTTTCCTCGGGCACTGTTCCCGTTGCATTCAAAAAAGCAGTTATTCATCCTCTCCTTAAAAGACCTAACCTTGATCCTGACCTCATGGTAAACTACCGACCGGTGTCTCACCTTCCCTTTATTTCGAAAATCCTCGAAAAAATTGTTGCAGAGCAGCTAAATGAACACTTAGCGTTTAACAATCTATGTGAAACCTTTCAATCCGGTTTCAGGGCAAATCACTCGACTGAGACAGCCCTCGCAAAATTGACTAATGATCTATTGCTAACGATGGACTCTGATGCGTCATCTATGTTGCTGCTCCTCGATCTTAGCGCTGCTTTCGCTACCGTCGATCATAATATTTTATTAGAGCGTATCAAAATACGAATTGGTATGTCAGACTCAGCCCTGTCATGGTTTAACTCTTATCTTACTAATAGGATGCAGTGCGTCTCCCATAACAGTGTGACCTCGGACTACGTTAAGGTAACGTGTGGAGTTCCCCAGGGTTCGGTCCTTGGCCCTGCACTCTTCAGCATCTACTTGCTGCCGCTAGGTGACATCATACGCAAATACGGTATTAGCTTTCACTGTTATGCTGATGACACCCAACTCTACATGCCCCTAAAGCTGACCAACACGCCGGACTGTAGTCAGTTGGAAGCGTGTCTTAATGAAATTAAACAATGGATGTCTGCTAACTTTTTGCAACTTAATGCCAAAAAAACGGAAATGCTGATTATCGGTCCTGCTAGACACCGACCTCTATTTAATAATACAACTTTAACATTTGACAACCAAATAATAAAACAAGGTGACTCTGTAAAAAATCTGGGTATTATCTTCGACCCAACTCTCTCCTTTGAGTCACAAATTAAAAGCGTTACTAAAACGGCCTTCTTTCATCTCTGTAATATCGCTAAAATTCGCTCCATTTTTTCCACTAAAGACGCCGAGATCATTATCCATGCGTTTGTTACGTCTCGTCTCGATTACTGTAACGTATTATTTTCGGGTCTCCCCATGTCTAGCATTAAAAGATTACAGCTGGTACAAAATGCGGCTGCTAGACTTTTGACAAGAACAAGAAAGTTTGATCATATTACGCCTGTACTGGCTCACCTGCACTGGCTTCCTTTGCACTTAAGATGTGACTTTAAGGTTTTACTACTTACGTATAAAATACTACACGGTCTAGCTCCAGCCTATCTTGCCGATTGTATTGTACCGTATGTCCCAGCAAGAAATCTGCGTTCAAAAGACTCCGGCTTATTAGTGATTCCTAGAGCCCAAAAAAAGTCTGCGGGCTATAGAGCGTTTTCCGTTCGGGCTCCAGTACTCTGGAATGCCCTCCCGGTAACAGTTCGAGATGCTACCTCAGTAGAAGCATTTAAGTCTCACCTTAAAACTCATCTGTATACTCTAACCTTTAAATAGACCTCCTTTTTAGACCAGTTGATCTGCCGCTTCTTTTCTTTCTCCTATGTCCCCCCCTCCCTTGTGGAGGGGGTCCGGTCCGATGACCATGGATGAAGTACTGGCTGTCCAGAGTCGAGACCCAGGATGGACCGCTCGTCGGGACCCAGGATGGACCGCTCGCCTGTATCGGTTGGGGACATCTCTACGCTGCTGATCCGCTTGAGATGGTTTCCTGTGGACGGGACTCTCACTGCTGTCTTGGAGCCACTATGGATTGAACTTTCACAGTATCATGTTAGACCCGCTCGACATCCATTGCTTTCGGTCCCCTAGAGGGGGGGGGTTGCCCACATCTGAGGTCCTCTCCAAGGTTTCTCATAGTCAGCATTGTCACTGGCGTCCCACTGGATGTGAATTCTCCCTGCCCACTGGGTGTGAGTTTTCCTTGCCCTTTTGTGGGTTCTTCCGAGGATGTTGTAGTCGTAAGGATTTGTGCAGTCCTTTGAGACATTTGTGATTTGGGGCTATATAAATAAACATTGATTGATTGAGGAAAATTAAAATTCCAGCAGCAGTGTACAGAGTTGAGATCAATTTAAAGAAAAAATTAAAAAGTAAATAATTGGGGTTTAAAAGGAAACAAAATAGAGAAATATTACAAAAAGAATAAAAACAATGGGAATAACAATATAACAGTAAAATAAGAATATAACAAGACAAAGTAGGCAGTAGTGACCATGTTATAAAAACGTATTGCACTGTTAATGTTTTGCATCCCCTGTCATCCTAATACCCCCCGTCCCCCGTCCCAGAGAGGAGTTGTACAGTCTTAAAAACTATGGACATAAAACAAAACTTGCAAACTATGGCAAGAAAAACAAAACTTACAGGGAACGAGAAAAGAGAATGGATCATCAGCATGGAGCAAGGGTGTGTAGAAGATGATGTCGCCAGGTTGACTGCCTGGCAACTACAGGCTTAAATGATGTGTGTCATGGTCATTTGGTGACGAAACCCAAGATGCAGAGATGGAGGCAGGCATGGAGTGAGCAAACATGATTTTAATATAAATACTAAGACAAAACCAAACAAAGGGTTCAAACCAAAAACGCGCATGTTGGCGGATAAAGAACAAAATACCTTTAGCATAGAAGCTAACAAGAAACAAAAAGGAACTTTAGCATGGAAGCTAGAGGATAACAAACAGAAAAACTGGAAATAGCTGTGGCTAACAAAAACAGCTTATCGCTACGACGACCAGGACAAGATGTAGCATGACAAGTAACAGCTGAAATCAAAACGACACGACAAGAACGACATGTGGCAACGACAATACAAATGACAATACAATACAATGACCCAGCCCTGACTGGAGGAACAAAGCAGGTAAAATAGGAGCTGGCTGATTGACATCAGGTGTGACCAGATGCCAATCAGCCGCAGCTGAGTGAAAACAGGACACAGGGAGACAAACAGGAAGCTGAACCAAAATAAGAGCACTAGACAGGAACTAAGGACAGGAAATACTAAACACACAGAGGATAAACTAAAACACAAACAAACTGTCAGTGGCAACTCTGACACTGTGGTGATTGACAGGTGCAAGAAAATGAACCAGCTGCGTGACATGACAGGTGAAAACTAATTGGTATTCATGGTGACAAAACGAACAAGAGTGCGCAAAAACAGGAACTAATGGAGTCAAAAACAAAACAGAACATAAATAAACAGAACATGATCACATGACATATACAAATAAATAGATAATTTGTATAAATTAATGCGTATTTGTAAATACCGTATTTCCTTGAATTGCCGCAGGGCATACAGTATAGTATGCGCCTGCCTTGAATTACTGCCGGGTCAAACTCGCTTCGCAAAATAATTAGCGCATGCTTAGTATTACCGCCAGGTCAAACTCGTGACGTCACGAGTGACACTTCCCCTGTCATCATTTTCAAAATGGAGGAGGCTGATTTCAATACCGGTAATTTAAAACCGCATAAAGGGAAGAAGATTAAGAGCTATTCAGTAGGATTTAAGGTCCAAGCTTACATCACACTCAAATTTTTACTGCGTGCATTTGGTAAGTGCCGGAGTGAGAAGAGGTTTTAAAATAATTAGCGCATGCTTACTTTTACCGCATACTTTTGGTAAGCGCAGGAGTGAGAAGAGTTTTAAATTAATTAGCGCCCCGGCGGCAATTCAAGGAAATATGGTATATTTTTGGGATTTGAAAATGTATACAAATAAAATATAAATATAAAAATGGGACATACAAATAAATCAAGAATTTGTATAAATAAATGTGTATTTGTCAATATATTTTTAAGATTTGAAAATGTATACAAATAAAATCTAAATATAAAAGTGTGACACACAAATAAATCAAGAATTTGTCTAAATAAACGTGTATTTGTAAATATATATTTGAGATTTGAAAATGTATACAAATAAAATGTATAAATATAAAAGTGTGACATACAAATAGATCAAGAATTTGTCTAAATAAACGTGTATTTGTAAATATATTTTTCAGATCTGAATATAAATATGCTTGATTTTGTATTTGTATTCAATTTGCATATGTGGATCACTTTTTTGCTTTTGTGTCGATGAGACATTCCTCCCACAAACCAGATGCACAAATAAAAGTGACCTACAGACTCCCCTGAACAACCAGCAGAGGGCACTGCAGCCAGAGCGATCTCGGTCATAGTCACTGGCGAGCCAATATGAGGCACACTAGGAAAGGGTCGTATGATGATTAATATACAGTATATGATGATGATTTGACACACATTGCACTAATAAGTGACCAGTGAAGGCATTAATGGTGCCTTCACAGATGCGTAAGTTACCCATGCCTTGGGCACTAATGCAGCCCCATACCATCACAGAAGCTGGCTTTTGAACTTTGCCCCTATGACAATCATGATGGTTCTATTCCTCTTCGTTCCGTAGGACACAACGTCCACAGTTTCCAAAAACGATTTGAAATGTGGATTTGTCAGAACACAGAACACTTTTCCACTTAGCATCAGTCCTTCTTAGATTAGCTCGGCAGCGTTTCCGGGTGTTGTTGATATATGGCTTTTGGTTTGCATAATAGAGTTTTAACTTGCATATATATATATATATATATATATATATATATATATATATATATATATATATATATATACATATATATATATATATATATATATCTATATATATATATATATATACTGTATACAGGAAGGCAAAAAAGTATTTAATCAGCCACCAATAGTGCAAGTTCTCCCACTTAAAAAAATGTCAGAGGTCTGTAATTTTCATCATAGGTACACTTCAACTGTGAGAGACAGAATGTGAAAAAAAATCCAGAAATTCACACTGTAGGAATTTTAAAGAATGTATTTGTAAATTATGGTGGGAAATAAGTATTTGGTCAACCATTCAAAGCTCTCACTGATGGAAGGAAGTTTTGGCTCAAAATCTCACGATACATGGCCCCATTAATTTTTTCCTTAAGACGGATCAACCGTCCTGTCCCCCTAGCAGAAAAACAGCCCCAAAGCATGATGTTTCCACCCCCATGCTTCACAGTAGGTATGGTGTTCTCGGGATGCAACTCAGTATTCTTCTTCCTCCAAAAACGACGAGTTGAGTTTATACCAAAAAGTTCTATTTTCGTTTCATCTGACCACATGATATTCTCCCAATCCTCTGCTGTATCATCCATGTATCCATTTTGGTATAAACTCTACTCGTCGTGTTTGGAGGAAGAAGAATTCTGAGTATTCTATCCAAGAACACCATACATACTGTGAAGCATGGGGGTGGAAACATCATGCTTTGGGGCTGTTTTTCTACTAAAGGGAAAGGACGATTGATCCGTGTTAAGGAAAGAATGAATGGGACCATGTATCGTGAGATTTGGAGCCAAAACCTCCTTCCATCAGTGAGAGCTTTGAATGGTTGACCAAATACTTATTGTCCACCATAATTTACAAATAAATTCTTTAAAATTCCTACAATGTGAATTCCTGGATTTTTTTCCCACATTCTGTCTCTCACAGTTGAAGTGTACATATGATGAAAATTACAGACCTCTGTCATCATTTTAAGTGGGAGAACTTGCACAATCGGTGGCTGACTAAATACTTTTTTGCAGCATTGTATATATTAGGGCTGTCAAAGTTAACGCCCTATTAACCTCAAACTTCAATAACCGCACTAATTTTTTTTAATGGCCGATTACCCGCATGCGTGTCCTTTTTGACCCTCGGGCCATGCCGTAATGGGGGGGACTTGGCTGCAGTTCATTTGCTTCTGATGAGCCACAAGCGAGCAGAAATGGACAAATGAAAGGCAACCTTATGGAAATATCAGGTTCAAAGTATTGGCAAGTTGTTCTCCCGACAAGAAAGGACTATTTTTCGCCACGAGAAGAAACGACATCCCTGCAGCAAATGCTGAAGTATACACAGCGCTTCACTTTTTTCCAAATGTTGTTGGTACAATATTATTCCAAAATGGAATACATTCTGTTTTGTCCTTAACATTTTCCACGCATTATCCCATAATGACAAAGTGATTTTTTTTTACTTTTTTATGATTTTGCAAATTTATTTAAAATAAAAAAAATAATTACCTTATTTTTCGGACTATTAGGCACACGTAAAATCCTTTGATTTTCTCAAAACTCGACAATGCGTCTTATAGCCCGGTGCGCCTGATGTACGGAATACTTTTGGTTCTGCTTGCCGACCTCAAAGCTATTTTATTCGGTACGTGGTGAAATGATAAGTGTGACCAGTAGATGGCAGTCAAACATAAGTGATACGTGCAGCCTGCAATACGATGGCAGTAAATAACACCAACATTGTATATGTTCCATTGAAAATATCGAACAAAATCAAAATATCAAATATCAAAATATTTTAGTACGACTTTGGTAAGCTATGAAGCTGCACCGCTTGATGGATTTTACTGTGCTTCAAAATACGAGTATTATTAGGGTGTGTATAAGGTAAGACATATTATCAGGTGTTTTGTTTCACAATATTATGCAAAAGCAACTTTTCTTACCTTCTGGTACCTGCTGATCTGTATTTGGGATCTACATAGGTCCTGAAAATTTGTGCGGTTCCAACTTTGTAGTCCGTGTCGACACCGTAGTCGATAAACTTCTTCTTTTTCTCTATCTTCTCGTTATGGGATATTGCTATTTGTAATATAAAGTAATGTAAAGGTCTTGCATATATCTGTCAGTAAACTCGCCATCAAAGGAACTGGGAGACTAGTCAGGATAGAAGGAAAGATGAATGCAGCAATGCAGAGAGACATTCTGGATGAAAACCAATGTTTCCCATCCAACCTGATGGAGCCTGAGAGCTCAAACCAAAGATAGGTGTGCCAGGTTTGTGGCATCGTATTCAAAAAGACTTTTGGCTGTAATTGTTTTTAAAATTTGCATCAACAAAGTGTTGAGCAAATGCTGTACATACATATGTTTTTTTGTTTTTTTCAATACGTTTGGAAAACTTTTTTTTTTTTAAACAACTTTCCACATTGTCATTATGGGTAATTTTGTGTCCAATCTTGAAGACGAAGAATTGATTTATTCCATTTTGGAAAAGGCTGTAACATAACAAAATGTAAAAGTGAAGAGCTGTTAATACCTTCCGGATGCCCTGTGTATACTGTACATCCATCCATCCATCCATTTCTACCGCTTGTTCCTTTTGGAGTTGTGGGGGGTCGCTGGAGCCTATCTCAGCTGCATTTGGGCGGAAGGCGGTGTACACCCTAGACAAGTCGCCACCTTATCGCAGCCTGTATATACAGTACAGGCCAGACATGTGGACACACCTTCTATCTCATTCAATGCATTTTATTTATTTTCATGACTATTTACATTGCAGATTGTCACTGAAGGCATCAAAACTATGAATGAACACATGTGAAGCTATGTACTTAACAAAAAAAAAGGTGAAATAACGAAAAACATGTTTTATATTCTAGTTTCTTCAAAATAGCCACCCTTTGCTCTGATTACTGCTTTGCACACTCTTGGCATTCTCTCGATGAGCTTCAAGAGGTAGTCACCTGAAATGGTTTTCACTTCACAGGTGTGTTTGAAGCTCATCGAGAGAATGCCAAGCGTGTGCAAAGCAGTAATAAGAGCAAAGGGTGGCTATTGTGAAAAAACTAGCATAGAAAATATGTTTTCAGTTATTGCTGGGTTAGTGCTGCAAGCGTTTCTGGGTATGTTGATGCCTTCAGTGACAATCTACAATGTAAATAGTCATGAAAATAAAGACAACACATTAAAGAGAAGGTGTGTCCAAACTTTTGGCTTGTATTTGTCGCGCCTATGGTTCATGTTTTTTTTGGGTCATACTACGTTTAGTTTTTTGGACATTTAGTTTTGTTTTGCATTTCCTTGTTTGTCTTACCATGCCAACTGATTTAGTTTTCTGTCATGTCTGATCATGAGTTTTGTATGGCCATATTACCCTGAGCATCCTCAATATTATCTGTTCTAAAAGTTAAGCAATGTCTGGCCTGGTTAGTACTTGGATGGGAGACTGCCTAGGAATACCAGGTGCTTTTGACCCTTTGGACTCTAAGTTCCTTTTTTTTCACTCCCTGTTTTTTTAGCATGACAACCAATCAGTTCACCTGTCTTGTCTCACACCTGTTTTCACTTATCATGTTCATTATTTAAGCCACAGTTACCAGTTAGTCAGTCTGGCAACATCACCTCATTCACGCCCTCGATTATCTGCTTCATGCCTTGCAATGCTGTCCATTTTGTCCACGTAAGTTTTTGTTATTCATGCCACTGCGCAAGTGTTTTTGTTTCAGGTTTGTAGTTTATAGTCTCTGTGCTAGTCAGTTTTTTGTACCGCCATTGTGCGCGCTTTTTGTTGGTTCCTGTTTTTAGTTTTAGTGTTAAAATAAAGATGTCTTTACCTTCACGCCGTTTCCACTTCATTCGCTTCGCACCTTGGGAAAACAAACCAAGACCAAGTCCAAGCCTGACAGTATTGTATTTTCAAATACACCGTATGGTGGCGCTGTTATCAAACCCCGTCAAAACACAACTGCGAAACTCGTCAATCACATTTCAGGGACTGACGTGTGTGAAATTTTAGCAAGATTGTTTGATACACATCAAGCAAAATGTCTTACTTACTTAGCAACTTTTTGATTGATTGAGAAGCTTATTGACATCGTTGTCATGTTTTGTGACCCCATTCTGTTTGGTTTTGGACTCAATTATGCACTCTTGTTTGTTTTGTCACCATGACAACTCATTAGTTTTCACCTGTCCTCATGTCACGCACCTGATTCACTCGAACTCATGCACCTGTTGTCAATCACCACGTCACTTTTTAAGCCTGTAGCTGCCAGGCAGTCAGCCTGGCGACATCACCCTCTACATACCATTGCTCTGTTGTTTTTGACTTCTTCACGCCACAGTAAGTACTTCGTTTTTATTTCCACTGTTTAGTGAGTTTTTTTTAGTTCATATTTCATGTCCTAAGTTGTTTTTGCCTCCGCCTTGTGCGCGCCTTTTGTTTGGTACTTTTTGAGTGATTATTTAAAAGATGTCAGTACCTTCACGCCATGTCCAGTCCAGTCGATTTGCACCACGGGAAAACAGACCTCACCAAAGTCCTCGTCATGACAATCTTAAAGAGTTGAATCCATGCAATGCTTTAAAAAGGCAAATGGATGGCAGAAAAAGCCAAACGGCTTGTTTCCATTGTGGTCCATTAAATCAGGGGTGTCAAACTCAAATACAGAGTGGGCCAAAATTTTAAAACTGAACAAAGCCGCGGGCCAAGGTTGAACAAATTAACCTTTTAATAGGGACCCAAACAAGTTTTGCATTGAATATTGAACAAGAAAGGCGTCCATCCATTTTCCATCCATTTTCTACCGCTTATTCCCTTTTGGGGTCGCGGGGGGCGCTGGCGCCTATCTCAGCTACAATCGGGCGAAAGGCGGAGTACACCCTGGACAAGTCGCCACCTCATCGCAGGGCCAACACAGATAGACAGACAACATTCACACTCACATTCACACACTAGGGCCAATTTGGTGCTGCCAATCAACCTATCCCCAGGTGCATGTCTTTGGAAGTGGGAGGAAGCCGGAGTACCCGGAGGGAACCCACGCATTCACGGGGAGAACATGCAAACTCCACACAGAAAGATCCCGAGCCTGGATTTGAACCCCGGACTGCAGGAACTTCGTATTGTGAGGCAGACGCACTAACCCCTCTGCCACCGTGAAGCCCCAAGAAAGGCGTATAGAACTTTATAGTGACATGCAAAATTGAGTTTCAAATAATAATAATAGCCCTGCGATGAGGTGGCGACTTGTCCAGGGTGTACCCTGCCTTCCGCCCGATTGTAGCTGAGAAAGGCGCCAGCGCCCCCCGTGACCCCGAAAGGGAATACGCGGTAGAAAATGGATGGATGGATGGATAATAATAATAATAATAATAATAATAATAATTGATCAAGGGCTTCACGGTGGCAGAGGGGTTAGTGCGTCTGCCTCACAATACAAAGGTCCTGCAGTCCTGGGTTCAAATCCAGGCTCGGGATCTTTCTGTGTGGAGTTTGCATGTTCTCCCCGTGAATGCGTGGGTTCCCTCCGGGTACTCCGGCTTCCTCCCACTTCCAAAGACATGCACCTGGGGATAGGTTGATTGGCAACACTAAATTGGCCCTAGTGTGTGAATGTGAGTGTGAATGTTGTCTGTCTATCTGTGTTGGCCCTGCGATGAGGTGGCGACTTGTCCAGGGTGTACCCCGCCTTCCGCCCGATTGTAGCTGAGATAGGCGCCAGCGCCCCCCGCGACCCCAAAAGGGAATAAGCGGTAGAAAATGGATGGATGGATGGATAATTGATCAAATAAAATAAAATAAAAGATTGAATGCCTATTTTCTATTTGCAGCCTTCAGAGGTAAATATCAAAATAAACTAATAATAACTAATAATACATTTGAAAATAAAATAACAATCATGAATGAATCAAACATTCAAGCCTTGAAGTAGCAAGAGAAAGTGCATGAATAAAATGTTAATTATTGCTCAGTTTGCTACACTGATTTCAGGGTTTCCCACACATTCATTTATTTGTGGCGGCCCGCCACGAATGAATCACGGCCGCCACAAATAAAATAAAAATTAAAAAAAATAAATGTATTTATTTATTTATTTTATTTTATTTTTCGGCTTTTGACTCGCTCGACCGCTCATGAAAGCAATGGGACTCTGTCTGTGAATGGAGATTGTAGTTACATATTATATAAATATGTAAATATTACATAAATATGTACATAAAGTGTTGTAATTATATTCCAACTCCGCATTCTTCTTGGTCATCGCCTCCGCCACATACACCCGCCCGCCGCCCGACCACACCACCACAAATAGATGCCTGACCTGTGGGAAACACTGGATTTGTTTTCACACTGAATATTGAACAAGCAACACTTATAGAACTTAATAGTGCAAAATCAACTTTCAAAAAACAAACGAAAAAACATCAATGGTATATTAAATAGAATTTAAATAAAAATTTGAATGCCCATCCATCCATCCATTTTCTACCGCTTATTCCCTTTGGGGTCGCGGGGGGCTCTGGTGCCTAGCTCAGCTACAATCGGGCAGAAGGCGTCGTACACCCTCATCGCAGTAAAAAAAAAAAAATTCTATTTGCAGCCTTCTGAGGTAAATATCAACATTAACTTTTTCCACAGGCTAATACATTTAAAAATAAAATGACAATGAATGATTCAACCATTCAGGCCTTTTTACTGCTCAGTTTGTGACACACTCATCTAATCTGATGTGCCCAAGTCAGATACCTGGCATCTTTTCTGGGATGCAAGTTCATTAATGTCGGGGCTCAGGTGGTTTGTTGGTAGCAGGGGGTGTATACTGTAGCGTCCTGGAAGAGTTAGTGCCGCAAGGGGTTTGGGGTATTTGTTCTGTGGTGTTACGGTGCGTATGTTCTCCCGATATGTGTTTGTCATTGTTGTTTGGTGTGGGCTCACAGTGTGGCACATATTTGTAACAGTGTTAAAGTTGTTTATACGGCCACCCTCAGAGTGACCTGTATGGCTGTTGACCAAGTATGGTTTGCATTCACATACCTGTGTGTAAAAGCCACATTTATTATGTGAATGGGCCGGCACGTTGTTTGTATGGAGGAAAAGCGGACGTGACGACAGGTTGTAGAGGGCGCTAAAGGCAGTGCCTTTAAGGCTCGCCCCCAATATTGTTGTCCGGGTGGAAATCGGGAGAATGTTTTAGGAGTATTTATTTCAGTATAAAAGCGTAAAAAGTGTTTTGCTTCAGTCATGAAATGATGATAATAGTGTGCCAGGGTTATACATACATTTTATATTTAACGCTTAAATCCATTTGGCATTTCAAAATGTTTTTTTTTTTTATGTTTTTTTGTTTTGTTTGTTTATTTTCCGCCCTTTTTTGTCAAACAAAACAATGTTTTTTTTACAGCAAAAACATAAAATATGCAAAATCTTCCACCCAAAAATATTTTGCAAAGTGAATCGGAACCTTGGATAGGTGAATAATTCATAATAACATTGATTTTGATTCAATATTATGTTTTGAGCAATGAAAGTTTGAAAGAAAAAAATAAGCTTTGTTTTATTAGTAGGGTGGGTAGTGGGTGGCGGGGGGTGTATATTGTAGCGTCCCGGAAGAGATAGTGCTGCAAGGGGTTGTGAGTATTTGTTCTGTTGTGTTTATGTTGTGTTACGTTGCGGATCTTCTCCCGAAATGTGTTTGTCATTCTTGTTTGGTGTGCGTTCTCATTGCGGCGCATATTTGTAACAGTGTTAAACTTGTTTATACGGCCACCCTCAGTGTGACCTGTATGGCTTTTGACCAAGTATGCCTTGCATTCACTTATGTGTATGTAGAAGCCGCTTATTTTACGTGACTGGGCTGGCACGCTGTTTGTATGGAGAAAAAGCGGACGTGACGACAGGTTATAGGGGACGCTAAAGGCAGTACGTTTAAGGCGCGCCCCCAGTATTGTTGTCCGGGTGGAAATCGGGGGAAATTCGGGAGAATGGTTGCACCGGGAGATTTTCGGGAGGGCCACTGAAATTCGGGAGTCTCCCAGGAAAATCACATTTGATACATTCAATAAAAAAAAGATACATAGCCTGTAACATGCAACTCGTTGTCCATTGAGCATTCGTCTGATTATAATAAAAGCCCAAATAATATGTATATCCCCTTATGTCTTAAGAGGCATTTTGAGCTGCCCATGATAAAATGTATGCATTTAATCACCTAAAAGCACTGTTCCTGATTACCATTAACCTGAGCGTGTGTCTTCACAATTAGATTAGTGAGGTGGGGAGAGGGGGGGTTTAGGACACTCACAGGACAGGTTACGCGGGTCGGCACTCGAGGGGACAAAATGATGGACGCTCACTCGCCGTACACTTCGCCATTAACCATCCCTTCCATTTACTTAATGCTTCCATGTCTTTGCAGCTTCTTTAACCTTCCCTACCTTCAGTCATGAACTTTTTTTTTCCTGCTGCGCCAGCAATGCTAGCTTCCTTTACACTCTCCACTTAAAGGCCTACTGAAATGAGATTTTCTTATTCAAACGGCGATAGCAGATCCAATCTATGTGTCATACTTGATCATTTCGCGATTTTGCCATATTTTTGCTGAAAGGATTTAGTAGAGAACATCCACGATAAAATTCGCAACTTTTGGTCGCTAATAAAAAAGCCTTGCCTGTACCGGAAGTAGCGGACGATGTGCGCGTGATGTCATGGGTTGTAGGGCTCCTCACATCTGAACATTGTTTACAATCATGGCCACCAGCAGCAAGAGCGATTCGGACCAAGAAAGCGACGATTTCCCCATTCATTTGAGCGAGGATGAAAGATTTGTGGATGAGGAAAGTGAGAGTGAAAGACTAGAAATAAAAAGAAGACGAGGTCAGTGGGTGAAGTGAAGTGAAGTGAAGTGAATTATATTTCTATAGCGCTTTTTCTCTAAGTGACTCAAAGCGCTTTACATAGCGAAACCAAATATCTAATTTTTACCTTTAAAGCAGTGTGGGTGGCACTGGGAGCAGGTGGGTAAAGTGTCTTGCCCAAGGACACAACGGCAGTGACTAGGATGGCAGAAGCGGGGATCGAACCTGCAACCCTCAAGTTGCTGGCACGGCCGCTCTACCAACCGAGCTATACCAGTGGGAGTGATTCAGATGTTATTGGAAACATTTACTAGGATAATTCTGGAAAATCCCTTATCTGCTTATTGTGTTACTAGTATTTTAGTGAGATTATATGGACTCGTACCTGTACAACCTGAAGGTCGGCCCCGCACCTTTCTTCAGCACCAGTCGACGGGTGGTAGCGATGCCATCTCTGCCCTTCGCAAGGGACCCTCTTCGAAACACGATCTTTCGAAATGATCGCTGCATAATACACTGTACTTTGGGTGTGTGGTCCAATCCAACCGTGTTCGCTTGACCGCTCTGTTCCATAGTAAAGCTTCACCGTCATCTTTCGGGAATGTAAACAATGAAACACCGCCCCAAGTGGAGGAGTTCAAGTACTTAGGAGTCTTGTTCTCAAGTGGGGTAAGAGTGCATTGTGAGATTGACAAGCGGATCGGTGCGGCGTCTTCAGTAATGCGGACCTTGTACCGATCCGTTGTGGTGAAGAAGGAGCTGAGCCGGAAGGCAAAGCTCTCAATTTACCGCTCGATCTACGTTCCCATCCTCACCTATGGTCATGAGCTTTGGGTCATGACCAAAAGGATAAGATCACGGGTACTAGCGGCTGAAATGAGTTTCCTCCGCCGGGTGGCGGGGCTCTCCCTTAGAGATAGGGAGAGAAGCTCTTTCATCCGGGAGGAACTCAAAGTAGAGCCGCTGCTCCTCCACATCGAGAGGAGCCAGATGAGGTGATTCGGGCATCTGGTCAGGATGCCACCCGAACGCCTAGGTAGGAGGCCACGGGGAAGACCCAGGACACGTTGGGAAGACTACGTCTTCCGGCTGGCCTGGGAACGCCTCGGGATCCCCAGGGAAGAGCTAGACGAAGTGGTTGGGGAGAGGGAAGTCTGGGCTTCCCTGCTTAGGCTGCTGCCCCCGCGACCCAACCTCGGATAAGCGGAAGAAGATGGATGGATGGATGGATGGATGGAAACACCGGCTGTGTTTGTATTGCTAAATGAGGCCGCAATACACCGCTTCCCACCTACAGCTTTCTTCTTTGACGTGTCCATTATTCATTGAACACATTGCAATAGATTGAGCAACACAGATGTCCTTAATACTGTGGAATTATACGATGAAAAGAGACGACTTATAGCTGTGAACAAAATGTTCTCTACAATGCGTGACGTCACGCGCACGCTTCATCATGCCGCGACGTTTTAGCATGATACAATTTAGTAAACTAAACCGGTCATATTGGCATGTGTTGCAATGTTAATATTTCATCATTGATATATAAACTATCAGACTGCGTGGTCGGTAGTAGGGGGTTTCAGTAGGCCATTAAGCTTTTCAATCCGGCCCGCTGGACATTCCCAAAGATTTTTTTTTTTTTAGATCGTTAAGATGGAAAGTGTAGCTGCCATTACGCTGTGCAGTGATGTTTGCAAATGACGGTAAGTCTTGAACTATAAAAAGTATTTCAATGATTGTAATCTGCGCTTTTGCATGATATACTAGTAACTATGGTAATCTAATTAGTTACTATGGTAACCTAAGTTACGGCAGCTGAGACGAGGCACCAAGCAGTGTGGGTGAGGAGCGTTTCCACAGAGTGTTTCCAGAGCTGCCAGTCTGAAATGCGGGTGTCAGGGACAGAAAACAAAGTTCTAAATCGTTGTGATGTATCAGATAGTAGGGTTGTTGTTTTTTTTACCCTTTGCGTTAAAATTTTGCTGTGTTTGTTGCTTTGTTATTGCGTTTCGCTTGATTATAAGGGATTGAGAGGGGGTGTGACGTTCATATGTTGTCAATATTTAGTGTTTAATCGTTCATAGTTAATATTGTAAATCCTACATTCTTTATTATTATGAACAGTTGTGGTTAAACGTTTACATACACTTGTAAAGAACTTAATGTAATGGCTGTCTTTAGTTTCCAATCATTTCCACAACTCTTTTTTTTTGTGATAAAGTGATTGGAGCACACTGTGCATACATACACATATATATATATATATATATATATATATATATATATATATATATAGTCGCGATCAAAAGTTTAAATACACTTGTAAAGAACATAATGTCATGGCTGTCTTGAGTTTCCGATAATTTCTACAACTCTCATTTTTTTGTGATAGAGTGATTGAAGCACATACTTGTTGCTCACAAAAAAAAAAAGCATTCATAAATTTTGGTTCTTTTAGGAATTTATTAGGGCTCTACTGAAAATGTGACCAAATCGGCTGGGTCAAAAGTGTACATACACCAATGTTAATATTTGCTTACATGTCCCTTGGCTAGTTTAACTGCAATAAAGTGCTTTTGGTAGCCATCCACAAGCATTTGGTTGAGGTTTTGACCACTCCTCTTGACAAAATCAGTGCAGTTCAGCTAAATGCGTTGGATTTCTGACATAGACTTGTTTCTTCAGCATTGTCCACACGTTTAAGTCAGGACTTTGGAAAGGCCATTCTGAAAACTTAATTCTAGCCCGATTTAGCTATTATTTTACCACCTTTGACGTGTGTTTGGGGTCATTGTCCTGATGGAACACCCAACTGCGGCCAAGACCCAACCTCCGGGTTGATGATTTTATGTTGTCCTATAGAATTTAGAGGTAATTCTCCTTTTTCATTGTCCTATTTACTCTGTGTAAAGCACCAGTTCCTTGGGCAGCAAAGCAGGCCCAGAGCATAATACTACCACCACCATGCTTAACAGTAAGTATGGTGTTCCTGGGATTAAAGGCCACACCTTTTCTCCTACAAACATATTACTGGGTATTGTGGCCAAACAGCTCAATTTTTGTTTTATCTGACCGCAGAACTTTGTCCATGTGATGTCAGATGTCAAGTGTATGTAAACTTCTAACCACGACTGTACATTCTGGTTGTCTCATTCAGTAAAAAAAAATGTAAAATTCCATTCCTGGTTTGTCATAACGTTTTTAGCATTCAGACATTACTGGGAGGTTTTGTATTAGTGTTCTTAAAAATAGATATACCGGCCCCCAGACACATTTTTTCCTCTAAATTTGCCCCACGAAGCAAAAAATTTGCCCAGGCCTGCTCTACAACTTTCTTTCTTCTTTTTTTTTACACACACTTTATCACATCCTGGGTGCCAAAAAAAAAAAATGTAGAAGATGAAACCAGCGAGAGACAACATCGGGTGAGACAGAAATACATTTGCACTCTCGTGTTCATTTGTCTCCATCTTCAAAGGCTGCTGTTATTTCTCACCACTCCTCACTTGCTTAATATTCAAAGTTTGACATTTGCGGCGATTCGCAGATAAATAAAATAAATCACTGTTTACCGGCGACGCCACCAGACACTCAATCAAGACGGCGTAATTAACATTTTAAAGAAGCCAGGAGGAGATTAGAGCGGGAAATGAGAGACGATAACAACAGAAAAAGCCAAAAGGGAGGAATTGTCGAGTCCCTCTGAGGGACAGAAAACATGTTTGTTTTTTGTTTGTTTTTTCTCTCCAATATTGCTTACGCAGAATGAAGCCAGTCAGGGCGTCGATATCTATTCAAGGATAGGAAGTGCTGAGGCTGATTGATGATGGCCAATTATCTGAATAATAAAGACGCCTGCTGCTTCTGTTTATGAATTCAGCCCCAAACAAAGGTGCCGTAAGGGGGGGTTGGAAAGGCAGCACAGTGGGCATACATAAGCAGCATCACATATAAGAACAAATGTCTTCAATAACTTATGGCACTGGCATAGCTTCACTGCACAAAGCACACATCATAAATATGCAGCGCTGGCCTCCGCTGCCTTTCACCCGGTCTTGGAAACATATTAAATGTCACTCTCCATAATTTCATCTCGCTTTCATTGGCAGCGGAGGAGCACACAACACCATGCAAGACATCATCAGTTTACATCAAACAGAGGAATGGGCTCCATATTTGTGTATATTTATACATTATGTATGCAGGGGCGTAGCATCATATTTTAGGCTTGTTTTTTTTAAAAGCTCGCGACACCTCTGTTCCTATCTTTATTCAAAAGGTCCTTGAATGCACCACAGTTATGTCCAATGAGTTGTAAAAGTAAAACGTAAACATACATTTCTCCAAATCTGCCATTTGTTATATGTTTAAATTTCTTCTGTCACCTCAGCATTGTTCCAAATTGCTGGTGCAGCGAGTGAATGCTTAAAGGCCTACTGAAATGAGATGTTCTTATTTAAACGGGGATAGCAGGTCCATTCTATGTGTCATACTTGATCATTTCGCGATATTGCCATATTTTTGCTGAAAAGATTTAGTAGAGAACAACCACGATAAAGTTTGCAACTTTCGGTGCTAAGAGAAAAGCCCTGCCTCTACCGGAAGTCGCAGACGATGACGTCACATGTTTGATGGCTCCTCACATATTCACATTGTTTCTAATGGGAGCCTCCACCAAAAAGTGCTATTCAGACGGAGAAAACCACAATTTCCCCATTCATTTGAGCGAGGATGAAAGATTTGTGTATAAGGATATTGATAGCGACGGACGGATGTCTTGACGCGCAGTGTCTCAGGGGAGCTATGGACGGCACAAGCTCAGCTTTTCTCCGGTAAGAACTGACTTTTTAACCACAATTTTCTCACCGAAACCTGCTGGTTGACATTTGGCAGGGATCCATGTTGGCTTGACCGCACTCTGATCCATAGGAAAGTTTCACCTCCAGGAATTTTAAACAAGGAATCACTGTCTGTAAGTGCAAGTTAAAACTCTCCTATTCAAGGCGAAAACTGTTAATCAACCACACCAAGAAACACTGTCGGCTTCGCTGGACCTGAGCTCATCTAAGATGGACTGATACAAAGTGGAAAAGTGTTCTGTGGTCTGACGAGTCCACATTTCAAATTGTTTTTGGAAACTGTGGACGTCGTTTCCTCCGGACCAAAGAGGAAAAGAACCATCCGTATTGTTATAGGCGCAAAATTGAAAAGCTAGCATCTGTGATGGTATGGGGGTGTATTAGTGCCCAAGGCATCTGTGAAGGTGCCATTAATGCTGAAAGGTCCATACAGGTTTTGGAGCAACATATTTTGTCATCCAAACAACGTTACCTTATTTCAGCAAGACAATGCCAAGCCACGTGTTACATCAATGTGGCTTCATAGTAAAAGAGTGCGGGTACTATACTGGCCTGCCTGTAGTCCAGACCTGTCTCCAATTGAAAATGTGTGGCGCATTATGAAGCCTAAAATACCACAACGGAGACCCCCGGACTGTTGAACAACTTAAGCTGTACATCAAGCAAGAATGGGAAAGAATTCTGCCTGGGAAGCTTAAAAAAATGTGTCTCCTCAGTTCCAAAACATTTACTGAGTGTTGTTAGAAGGAAAGGCCATGTAACACAGTGGTGAACATGCCCTTTCCCAACTACTTTGGCAAATGTTGCAGCCATGAAATTCTAAAGTTAATTATTATTTGCAAAAAGAAAATAGAGTTTATGAGTTTGAACATCAAATATCTTGGCTTTGAAGTGCATTCAACTGAATATGGGTTGAAAAGGATTTGCAAATCATTGTATTCCGTTTACATTTATATCTAACACAATTTCCCAACTCATATGGAAACGGGGTTTGTACATACAGTGGCGATCAAAAGTTTACATACACTTGTAAAGAACATAATGTCATGACTGACCTTAGTTTCAAATATATATATATATATATATATATATATATATATATATATATATATATATATATATATATACACACATATATACATACATATATACATACATACATATGTATATATATACATATATATATATATATATATATATATATATATATATATATTCAAAGTCCACGGCTAGTACCAGGTCCACAGCTAGCACAAAGTCCAAGTCCATGGCTAGCACCAAGTCCAAGTCCACGGCTAGCACCAAGTCCACGCCAAGCTTCAGTGCCTGCACCACGCCGGGCCCCAGCGCCTGCACCACAACAGGTACCATTGCCTGCACCACGCCAAGCTCCAGTGCCCGCACCACACCAAGCTCCAGTGCCTGCACCACACCAAGCTCCAGTGCCTGCACCACAACAGGTACCAGTGCCTGCACCACAACAGGCACCAGTGCCTGCACCCCGCAAAGCTCCAGTGCCTGCACCCCGCAAAGCTCCAGTGCCTGCACCACGCCAAGCTCCAGTGCCTGCACCACGCCGGGCCCCAGTGCCTGGACCACGCCGGGCCCCAGTGCCTGCACCACGTCGGGCCCAGTGCCTGCACCACGTCGGGCCCAGTGCCTGCACCACAACAGGTACCAGTGCATGCTCCACGCCAATCTCCAGTGCCTACAGCACGCCAAGCTCCAGTGCCGCCAGTAGCAGCACCACGCCAAGCTTCGCCACCTGCCACGATGACGACGCGTCCGCCTTCTCGTCGGCCATGGATGTGGTCCTTCCCTGGTCGCCCACCTGACTCTGCCCCGGTGGATACGGGGACACGTGGTCTGGCGACCCACTGCTGTGTCCCCCTCCCATGACTCTTCATCATAGTTATTTTTTGGACATCTGGTATCTGTCATTGACGGGGGGCTCTGTCACGCCCATGAAATCATGTTTTGTTTTTGTCATGTTTTGTTTTATTTTTTGGACACTTGTTTCATGCTTTGGCACTCCCTTGTTTGTTTTGTTTCCATGCCTACTCATTAATTTTTACTTTGCCCTCATGTCACGCCCTTGTCCTCAGCCCTCACACCTGTTTGTATTGATCACTGGTATTATTTAAGCCTTAGTTGCCAGGTAGTCTGCCTGGCAACTTCGTATCCCTCAACTCCTTTCATGCCATGCCTTGCCTAGTTTCCCTCCCGCTCATGCCACGTAAATTTTTGAATTTGTTATGTCACAGTTGTTGAATTTGGTTTTGTTTGTTTCTATAGTCATGTCACAGTGCTAGTTTTTGTTGTCAAGTCAAGTTTGTTCTCCGCCCTCGTGCGCGCCTTTTGTTTTTCTTCCTTTGTTTGCCTTTTGGTTAGTATATAAAAAAAAATATACTCACATTCACGTCTGGCTCGTGCTAATTTCCCTTTGCGTTGAAAAAATAAACTATCCCAAAGTCATGGTCCAAGTCCTGACAAATACTTATATATGTATAGATACAAATGTATATAAATATGTAATTGTGTATGTATGTAAATATATTAGTATATACTTAGCAGTTCCGGTATACCGTACATCCCTAATATATTTACATAAACATATATATATATATATATATATATATATATATATATATATATATATATATATATATACATATATAAAGAATTATGTATATATATATATATATATATATATATATATATATATACATATATATATATATAAATATGTATGTATGTATACATATATATATATATATATATATATATATATATATATATATATATATATATATATATATGTATATGTGTATGTATGTAAACCTTAATATATATATATATATATATATATATAATGTATAGACAAAAGTGTATATTATATATATTATTATATATATTTTATTTATATAGTTGTGTGTGTGTGTGTGTGTGTATGATAGATGTGTGATTTTTTTGGGGTATATGCTTGTGTGTATGTATGTGCTTATGTGTGTACATGTATGTATATGTATATTTCTTAAGGTTGTACAGTATACCGGTACTAATAAAATACATACATACATATCAATCAATCAATCAATGTTTACTTATAAGCCCTAAATCACTAGTGTCTCAAAGGGCTTTATACACATTTATACATACATACATAAATACATACACCTATACATATTTATATACATATGTTTTATATATATATATATATATATATATATATATATATATATATATATATATATATATATATATATATATATATATATATATATATATATGTAGGTGTGGGGAAAAATCACAAGACTACTTCATCTCTACAGAACTGTTTCATGAGGGGTTCCCTCAATCATCAGGAGATTAAATCTCCTGATGATTGAGGGAACCCCTCATGAAACACTGTATATGTATGTATGTATTTTATTAGTACCGGTAATCATCAGGAGATTTAATCTCCTGATGATTGAGGGAACCCCTCATGAAACATTTCTGTAGAGATGAAGTAGTCTTGTGATTTTTTCCCACACCTACCTATTGCGCTCTACCACGGTATCGAGCACTATTCTCTGGATAATCCAATCAAGACATATATATATATATATATATATATATATATATATATATATATATATACACACACACATATATATATGTATATTAGGGTTGTATGTATGCGTCTACTTTATTAGTACCGGTATACCGTACCACCCTAATATATTTACATACATAAATATTTACATACATGTATACATATCTACATACAGTACATGTCTATACAAATATATATTTGTGTATGTATGTATGTATGTTTGTATATATGTATGTAAATATATTAGGAGTTGTACAGTATACCGGTATATATAAGTACTAATGAATGAAAAATTGTACTATACCTCTTTTGAAAAACACCAGTCCTTTTTTTTTTTATCGGCACGATGTGGGCTCTGGTGACAATGCTAGCATACAAGCCGCGGCGCATGTCAGTCAACACACGCACACACAGCACTTGCAAGCAGAAAGAGTGTGAAGACAGAAATTGGGGAACGGACGTATTTAGCTTCAAACCTAACGATAAAGGCAGAGCAATAAACGCTGGAGCTCTTACATATACGTATTTATATACATATGTATGTGTATATATGTATGTATGTATGTATATATGTATGTATGTATGTGTGTATTAGAATGACAAATGTCAGCGTGAGAAGCTGGAGGAGAGTTATCCAGTAGTACGTTGGACAAAGGGTGGGGTATGGTGTGTTTGGATGCAAGGTTAGTACTTGCTCCCTCAACCCCCCCATTACTCCAGTCGCCACGGCAACAGGTCTTGAGGGTACCCCAGAGAGGCGCTGTGGCTGACGGGAACAACGCTGAGGCAGAGCAAGGGTGTGAGAACAAACTCGACTCGTCTGTAGCGATGCTTCCCAAACTTTGACCCGGCCGTAACAGGTCGGGGTTCAAATTGCTGATGTGAGTTACCCGTCAGCAATTTCAGTATTTATTCCTTCGTAAAAACGGAAGTTGTTGAAATGCGTATCTTCCTATTTTCCAAAGAGATAATACATTGGTTGGGACTGCGATATGATGGGGACTATGAAATCGCAGTATCGTCAGACATTGAACCCCGCCTCGCTGTCTTCTCGGAAGGGAGGCCTGAGGCGTTGATGGATCTCCCCATGCCACCGCCCGCCCGTGGTGCGCCAAAATCTGCAGTCTTAGCCCGGAGGTGTCGCCCGGACCAATTTTTATTTTTCCCTATTGAGGTGGAACTATTTGTAGATAAGTTGTGTCTTTTATTCTGTTTATTTAGGGCCTCTTTCCTACGAGAAGTGATCCAATCCACCTGCGAATATCAAACTAAAGGGCCTTATCTTATTATGAGCTCAAATTGAAATACCACTTATTACTTAAACGTGTTGGTTTGCTTTCTCCGAGATGAATAAGAACATTCACCAAATGGAGAACATAATATGAGTTAATTAAAGTCATGGCGTGGACTATGGTGAGTTTTTTTTTTCCCCTGGTGCAAATCGACTGGCGTGAAGGTAATAACATCTTTTATTATTAACTAAAAAAAAAAGGAACAGCAGAGGTTCAAAACTTGGCTCTGAAAACACAAACTTGCACAATGGCAGAACCATGGACAACAAAAACGAAAACACTTACTGTGACGTGAAAAGCATGAATCTATGGCTAGAAGAGAGCAATAAGGTATCAAGGGTGTGTAGAGGGTGATGTCGCCAGGCTGACTGCCTGGCAACTACAGGCTTAAATAGTGTTGTGATCATTGACAGGTGCGTGAGTCCAAACAAATGAGCCAGGTGAAACTAATGGTTGTCATGGAAACTAAAACTGCCACGCCTATGAATTATGTTTGTTTTGGTCATGCTATGTTTTGTTTTTTGGACACTCAGTTCTGTTTTGCACTTCCTGGTTTGTTTTTGTTTCCATTGTAACTCATTAGTTTCCACCTTGTCTCCAAGTCACGCCCCGGTCCTCAGTTCTCACACCCGCTTGTCATTATCATAGTTACTATTTAAGCCACAGTGGCCAAGCGTTCAGTCTGGCAACTTTGTACTTACACCTCCTGCTCATGCCTACCATCTGCTACGCACCTTGCAAAGATCCATGTCATGTAAGTTTTTGTTTATAGTTCATTGTTATTCATGCCATTGAGCAAGTGTTTTGGTTTCGTCTTTATAGTTACAGCCTCTGTTCTAGTTTTTTGTTTCATAGCCCAGTTTTTGTACCGCCATTGTGCGCGCCCTTTGTTTTCCTGTTTTTTGTATTATAGTGTTTGAATAAATTAAACATGTCTTCACGTTCACGCTTGGCTCGTTCCAAATATTCTCAGTATCGAAGAAGCAATACAAATCCAAGTCCAAGTTTGACAAAAACAAACCAGGGTGCGCAAACACAGGAACTAACGGAGTCAAAAACAAAACAGAACATGACTAAACAGAACATGATCACAAAGACATGACAATTAATTGACTTCACAACTAATCGCGTTCAAATACAATAGTATCGAAAAATACGATGAGTACCCTGCAAGTACAATTGTTATCATAAGTCTGGCCACGCCCTTGTGAATACTTGTTTTATTTGTATGAGATTGTGTGGTATAGAAAATGAATGGATGAGTGTAACAGTTGACGGATTAAAAAATGAGAATTTAATGAATACAAATAATAAACCTTGAATAAATACAATTATTCAGAGATGAATTTGACGTTTCGGTAACAGTGCATCCGTGCAAATTGTGTCGTGCCCTCAAAGGAACTCCACTTTTAATAATCAGTCCATTTTGGGAGCCTTTTTTTGTTTTGTTTTTAAACAACTGACCATGAAAAAAAAATAGTGAACTTAACGACATCCATCCATCACTGAGAGGTGAAATTGAAACAACGGTCACGTTGCTATGCTGCCTGCGATCAATACCCCTCCTCCTACCTCAATAAGACACACTATTACCGGATATGAAATGGAGTTCATTAAACAGATGTCTAATATTTGGAATTAACTAAGGTATTATTAATAAATCCTCTGCTTTCGGGCTTGATAGAGCCATTAAAACCAGCAGCAGCAGCATTTGGTAGAGTTAAACAAGTTAATTCAAGTCTTGGAATTGCCTCCATATCTATTTTACTCATACACACACACACACACACACACACGCACACACACACACACACACACACACACACCTTCTCCATTTACCAATAATAATCATAATAATAATGCAAATATTAATTTGTTCACCTTCAACTCTGAATTACTTTTGCATGATAAGAATTGGAATTTGTTATTTTCCCGAATGCCCGATATCACTGCGATAGTCTATCTACAACATACAGCATATATTAAAAACAACTCTAATTATAGCTGGTGCATTTATTTACCGAGCCCGCTAACAGTCAGAGGCTGCTAAAAAACTTATTACAAACAAAAATTGCAAGTTTTTAAAGGATATTTACCTCCAGCTATAAAATAAAATGCGTATATCCCCCAATTACTTTTGTATTACCGAAACCACGTGAGAGTCGGACATACCCATGCCTTGGTGACTAATACACCCCCATACCATCACAGATGCTGGTTTTTGAACTTCGCGCCCATGGTTCTTCTCATCTTTGTCCCGGAGAACACGAGGTCCACAGTTTCCAAAAACAATTTGAAATATGGACTCGTCAGACCAAAGAACATTTTTCCACGTTGCATCAATCCATCTTAGATGAGCTCGGGCCCAGCAAAGCCGGCAAAAAATCTGGGTGTTGTTGATAAAGGGCTTTGGCTTTGCATAGTAGAGTTTTAACTTGCACTTACAGATGTAGTGATGAACTGTTGTTACTGACAGTGGTTTTCTGAAGTATTCCTGAGCCCATGTGGTGATATCATTTACACACTGATGTCTATTTTTGACTCAGTACTGCCTGAGGGATGGAAGGTCACAGGCTTAGCCGTTTATGTGCAGTGATGTCTCCAGATTCTCTGAACCTTTTGATGATGTTACGGACCGTCAATGGTGAAGTCCCTAAATTCCCTGCAATAGCTTGTTGCGAAAAGTTGTTCTTAAACTGTTCGACAATTTGCCTTTTTTTAATTCCGGTAGGTATTCTTTTCGTGGTGGTGGGTGGGTGGTTGCTGTCATGGTGCACGTATTGGAGTGTTGTGTTGGGTTTCGTGAACGGTTGGTAGCTGTTATTTCTCAGGTTGAAAGTGACGTCGAGGAAGTTGACGGTTTGCTTGTTGGCTTCAATCGTGATCCGTAGGAAGTTTTCTTTGAAGATTTAGATATATATATATATATATATATATATATATATATATATATATATATATATATATATGTATCCATCCATTTTCTACCGCTTATTCCCTTTTTGGGGTGGCGGGGGGCGCTGGCGCCTATCTCAGCTACAATCGGGCGGAAGGCGGGGTACACCCTGGACAAGTCGCCACCTCATCGCAGGGCCAACACAGATAGACAGACCACATTCACACTCACATTCACACACTAGGGCCAATTTAGTGTTGCCAATCAACCTATCCCCAGGTGCATGTCTTTGGAAGTGGGAGGAAGCCGGAGTACCCGGAGGGAACCCACGCATTCACGGGGAGAACATGCAAACTCCACACAGAAAGATCCCGAGCCTGGATTTGAACCCAGGACTGCAGGAACTTCGTATTGTGAGGCAGATGCACTAACCCCTCTGCAACCGTGAAGCCCTATATGTATATGTATATAAGTTATTTCCAATATCAAGCATGTTATGAGTTAATATATATATAGGTATATATATATATATATATATATATATATATATATATATATATATATATATATATATATATATATATATATATATATATACCTATATATATATATATATATATATATATATATATATATATATATATATGTATATACACACAAGTGGTATGTGTAGAAGTCGCTGTCCTGCGGTTCCACAGATATGTACGTCAAAGTATCCAAGCGTAGAGAGTTGACAACAGGTTTTAATGTTTTTCAACACAACCATCAAATAATATACTTTTGTTCAGGACTTTCCAGTCTCCCTCCAAACCTCCTCCTCTTGCACCTGGCCGCTCACTGTTAAAGACATCAGATGATTAGCTTATACGTACCACCTGTGCAGTCCAAGCATCTGCCAGCTGTGTCTCTCCGTTAGCACATGCCACGCTTCGTCTGATGGCGCTCTGTTTTGAGCAACACGGACCTGTGCGTTGATCATAATCCCTTTCCACAGTATACATCTTTTGTCTTCCCAGTTACTTACACACGAATATCTCTTTACATGGTCAGGTTGTCCTCTCCTGACTTAACACACACCCAGACAGAGAAAGAAGGAATATATACCTGATGGTTCGGCTCCTCTAGGTTAGGAGTCTTTCATTTTTTCGACCAAAGTTCCTCCAGGTACTGCAGACCTGTTTAAAGGGGAACATTATCACCAGACCTATGTAAGCGTCAATATATACCTTGATGTTGCAGAAAAAAGACCATATGTTTTTTTAACCAAATTCCCAACTCTAAAAGGGTGAATTTGGTGGTTGAAACGCCTTTCAATTGTTCGCTGTCGGAGCGATGACCTTTCACCCGTGACGTCACAACAGGAAGCAGACCGCCATTTTCTCAAACACATTACACACACCAAGCTCCTTCTTCACCACAACGGATCGGTACAACGTCCGCATTACTGAAGACGCCGCACCGATCCGCCTGTCGATCTCACGATCCACTCTTCCCTCACTCGTGAACAAGACTCCTAGGTACTTGAACTCCTCCACTTGGGGCAGGGTCTCCTCCCCAACCCGGAGATGGCATTCCATCCTTTTCCGGGCGAGAACCATGGACTCGGACTTGGAGGTGCTGATTCTCATTCCGGTCGCTTCACACTCGGCTGCGAACCGATCCAGCGAGAGCTGAAGATCCGGGTCAGATGAAGCCATCAGGACCACATCATCTGCAAAAAGCAGAGACCTAATCCTGCGGGTACCAAACCGGAACCCCTCAACGCCTTGACTGCGCCTAGAAATTCTGTCCATAAAAGTTATGAACAGAATCGGTGACAAAGGACAGCCTTGGCGGAGTCCAACCCTCACTGGAAATGTGTTCGACTTACTGCCGGCAATGCGGACCAAGCTCTGACACTGATCGTACAGGGAACGGACCGCCACAATAAGACAGTCCGATACCCCATACTCTCTGAGCACTCCCCACAGGACTTCCCGAGGGACACGGTCGAATGCCTTCTCCAAGTCCACAAAGCACATGTAGACTGGTTGGGCAAACTCCCATGCACCCACAAGAACCCTGCCGAGAGTATAGAGCTGGTCCACAGTTCCACGACCAGGACGAAAACCACACTGTTCCTCCTGAATCCGAGGTTCGACTATCCGACGTAGCCTCCTCTCCAGTACACCTGAATAAACCTTACCGGGAAGGCTGAGGAGTGTGATCCCACGATAGTTGGAACACACCCTCCGGTCCCCCTTCTTAAAGAGAGGAACCACCACCCCGGTCTGCCAATCCGGAGGTACCGCCCCCGATGTCCACGCGATGCTGCAAAGTCTTGTCAACCAAGACAGCCCCACAGCATCCAGAGCCTTAAGGAACTCCGGGCGGATCTCGTCCACCCCTGGGGCCTTGCCACCGAGGAGCTTTTTAACTACCTCAGCGACCTCAGCCCCAGAAATAGGAGAGTCCACAACAGACTCCCCAGGCACTGCTTCCTCATAGGAAGACGTGTTGGTGGGATTGAGGAGGTCTTCGAAGTATTCCTTCCACCTATCCACAACATCCGCAGTTGAGGTCAGCAGAACACCATCCGCACCATACACGGTGTTGATAGTGCACTGCTTCCCCTTCCTGAGGCGGCGGACGGTGGTCCAGAATCGCTTCGAAGCCGTCCGGAAGTCGTTTTCCATGGCTTCCCCGGACTGCTCCCATGTCCGAGTTTTTGCCTCCGCGACCGCTGAAGCTGCACACCGCTTGGCCTGTCGGTACCTGTCCATTGCCTCCGGAGTCCTATGAGCCTTAAATATAAACACGCACAAATACAAAATCTGACCCGATTGCGCCGACTCTCGCTCCAATAAAGGCGGCCTGGATCGTAGGCGCTGGCCTGCGAGTAATAAAGTGGCGCAGCAGACAATAGAAAGCACTGCTGTTGAATCATTAATGTGCATCCAGATTGATGCTATACTTACAGGTGGCATCCCATAGTAAAAAGCAGGAGGAGGCACAACAAATGCTGATTTAGTCACATGATCAAAACTAAACTACCAACAGCACCGCTCATTATATTTCCTCATTTCCGGCAGCACGCGCAATTAATCGACTTCACTTCACTCATCGGCGTCTCCTGCCTGTCGTTAAATGAAATTAAGGCAAGGAGTGCAGTAATAAAGACGTCTGCCGGCTCCATCCCTGTCCCGCGCTAAGGCTGTGAGCGGCGTCATGGCAACCGACTGCAGGCATCGTTCAACATCCGATCTGTCAGCCTGGACTATATTGTTGGATTTTGACACACCGCCTCGCAGAATGACGCCGCAAATTGTCACAGCAGTGTCAAATTTCAATTAGTGTTTCAATGAAACATGTCTGCACTCTGTAAAATGACTATTAACCCCCATAGCAGACATTTTGCTGTAGTTATATTTTAATAACTGCGCACTCATTGTCTTGGTGCACTTGCACAATCATAATGACTTCCAATACAATTATTGCTATCTGTCCGCAGCTATCCATTGACTAATGCAGGGGTTCTCAACCTTTTTTCAGTGATGTACCCCTTGTGAACATTTTTTTAATTCAAGTACCCCCTAATCAGAGCAAAGCATTTTTGGTTGAAAAAAAAGAGATAAAGAAGTAAAATACAGCGCTATGTCATCAGTTTCTGATTTATTAAATTGTATAGCAGTGCAAAATATTGCTCATTTGTAGTGGTCTTTCTTGAACTATTTGGAAAAAAAGATAAAAAATAACTAAAAACTTGTTGAAAAATAAACAAGTGATTCAATTATAAATAACGATTTTTACAAATAGAAGTAATCATCAACTTAAAGTGCCCTCTTTGGGGATTGTAATAGAGATCCATCCGGATTCATTTCAACACTTCTTCACAAAAAAATAACTCTTTAACATCTATGGAATGGAACATTTATGGAACATGTCCACAAAAAACCTAGCTGTCAACACATTGTTGTATTTTTGTTCACAGTTTATGAACTTACATTCATATTTATGAAGGATTTTTGAATTGTTGCTATTTTTACAATATTTAAAAAAAATCTCACGTACCCCTTGACATACCCTTAAGTACCCCCAGGGGTACGCGTACCCCCATTTGAGAACCACTGGACTAATGCAATAATCATATATATATATATATTCTAAATACAATAAAACATTAGTACTATTATACTGCGACTATTAAAGTACAGTACCGTACTGTGTCAGATATTGCCAACTAAACCAGAGTATAAACTGGTAAAACCTGAACAAAAATGTAGGACTATGATGAATTAAAAAAACATTTGATGGATTACATAAAATAATGACATATAAGTAGAAATGTCCGATAATGGCTTTTTTGCTGATATCCGATATTCCAATATTGTCCAACGCTTAATCTATCAACCGATACCGATATATTCATTATGTCTAATTTTGTTGTGATGCCCCTCTGTATGCAGTAAACAATGTAACAAGGTTTTCCAAAATAAATCAACTCAAGCTATGGAAAAAAATGCCGACATGGCACTGCTATTTTTATTATTGAAGTCACAAAGTGCATTATTTTTTTTAATATGCCTCAAAACAGCAGCTTGGAATGCTCTCCCTGAGAGAGCATGAGGAGGTTGGGGAGGGGGGAGGGGGGGGGGGGGGGGTTGGAGTTCTTGCTAGGGGATAGCAGGGGGTGTATATTGTAGCGTCCCGGAAGAGTTAGTGCTGCAAGGGCCCCTGGGTATTTGTTCTGTTGTGTTTATGTTGTGTTACGGTGCGGATGTTCTCCTAAAATGTGTTTGTCATTCTGGTTTGGTGTGGGTTTACAGTGTGGCGCATTTTTGTAACAGTGTTAAAGTTGTTAATACGGCCAGCCTCAGTGTGACCTGGATGGCTGTAGACCAAGTATGCATGGCATTCACTTGTGTATGTGAAAAGTCGCAGATATTATAAATGGGTTGTACTTGTATAGCGCTTTTCTACCTTCAAGGTACTCAAAGCGCTTTGACACTACTTCCACATTTACCCATTCACACACACATTCACACACTGATGGAGGGAGCTGCCATGCAAGGCGCCAACCAGCACCCATCAGGAGCAAGGGTGAAGTATCTTGCTCAGGACACAACGGACGTGACGAGGTTGGTTCTAGGTGGGATTTGAACCAGTGACCCTCGGGTTGCGCACGGCCACTCCCCACTGCGCCACGCCGTATAGTGCATTTAAGGTTCATTGGCGCTCTGGACTTCTCCCTACATCCGTGTACACAGCGGTTTTAAAAAGTCATAAATTTTACTTTTTGAAACCGATACCGATAATTTCCGATATTACATTTTTAAAGCATTTATAGGACATCTGTACATATAAGAACAAATATTAATGATATGATGTTATCAGTTAAGCAATAAAACCATTAAAATACAACAATAAAATAAAACCTCATAAGTGACTAATGAGGACTACCAGACTATGATAAATTAGTAACAATTATACAAATAATTACAATTAAATGTCCTATCCGACATTCTTGAATAAAAAAAAAAAATTCAGCACTGTAATAAATACATTAAAATGCAAACAAAAATGATGCCATGTTCTCCCAGGACAATTATTACTACCGCATTTTTCGGACTATAAGGCGGACTTAAAATCCTTTGATTTTCTCAAAACTCGACAGTGCGCCTTATAACCCAGTGCGCCTAATGTACGGAATATTTCTGGTTTTTGCTTACCGTCCTCGAAGCTATTTTGTTTGGTCCATGGTGTAATGATAAGTGTGACCAGTAGATGGTAGTAACACATAAGAGATACGAGTTAATGCAATATGACGGCAGTAAACAACACTCAAACTTTGAATGTTCCATTGAAAAAATAGAACATTACACACTGCACTCAAAATTCCGTCTAAATTTTTGGGTACAACTTTTAGGTCGCATTGGTTGGTGGATTGTCGGCCAATTACGGCTAACGTAGTCAGGGATACAAGCATTGCTATGGTGTGTGTATAAGGACCGCAACATGGCACCCACTAGCAGAAATATTATCTGGCGTTTTGTTTCACAGTATTATGCAAAAACAACTTTTCAAACACTTATTTGGAACATCCCACAGGTGTGCAGGCTAATTGGGAACAGGTGGGTGCCATGATTGGGTATAAAAGCAGCTTCCATGAAATGCTAAGTTATTCACAAACAAGGATGGGGCGAGGGTCACCAATTTGTAAGTTTTAAAAACACATTTCTCAACGAGCTATTGCAAGGAATTTAGGGATTTTACAATCTACGGTCTGTAAAATCATCAAAAGGTTCAGAGAATCTGGAGAAATCACTGCACGTAAGCGATGATATTACAGACCTTTGATCCCTCAGGCGGTACTGCATCAAAAACCAACATCAGTCTGTTCAAGATATCACTACATGGGCTCATGAACACTTCATAAAACCACTATCAGTAACTACAGTTGGTTGCTACATCTGTAAGTGCAAGTTAAAACTCTGCTATGCAAAGCAAAACCCATTTATCAACAGCACCCAGAAAAGTTGCTGGCTTGGCTGGTCCCGAGCTCATCTAAGATGGACTGATGCAAAGTGGAAATGTGTTCTGTGGTCTGACGAGTCTACATTTCAAATTATATTTGGGAACTGTGGACATGGGCTGTGACTGCACTGCCTTTAACGTCCTCTGCAACAGTGGTTCCCAACCTTTTTTCAGTGATGTACCCCCTGTGAACATTTTTTTAATTCAAGTACCCCCTAATCAGAGCAAAGCATTTTTTTTGGAAAAAAATAGATAAAGAAGTCAAATACAGCACGTTGTCATCAGTTTCTGATTTATTAATTTGTATAACAGTGCAAAATATTGCTCATTTGTAGTGGTTTTTCTTTAACTATTGGGAAAGAAAAAAAAGAAAAAAGAAAAACTTGTTGAAAAATAAACAAGTGATTCAATTCTAAATCAAGATATCTAGACATAAAAGTAAGCAACAACTTAAAGTGCCCTCTTTGGGGATTGTAATAGAGATCCACCTGGTATCATCAACTTCATTCCAAACATTTCTTCACAAAAAAATAAATCTTAACACCAATATTTATGGATCAAGTCCACAAAAAATCTAGCTGTCAACACTGAATATTGCATTGTTATATTTCTTTTCACAGTTTATGAACTTACATTCATATTTTGTTGAAGTATTATTCAATAATATATATATGAAGGATTTATGAATAGCTGCTATTTTTTTATAATAATTTTATAATAAATCTCACTTCAGGGATCTCCCGGGAAAATTGGGGACGTAGGCAAGTATGACGCTGTTAAGCGCTGATCATATTAAACTTGCGGGCCGCACCAACATTATAGGCCTACTGAAACCCACGACTACCCACCACGCAGTCTGATAGTTTATACATCAATGATGAAATATTAACATTGCAACACATGCCAATACGGCCGGTTTAGTTTACTAAAGTGCAATTTTTAATTTCTCGGAAGTTTCGTCTTCGAAACGTCGTACAATGATGACATGTTGGCAAGACGTCACAGGTTTTTAGAAAATATGAGCGCTGCACACACACACAGCTAAAAGTCGTCTGCATTAACCGCATAATTACACAGTATTTTGGAGATCTGCTTTGCTGAATCTTTTGCAATTTGTTCAATTAATATTGGAGAAGTCACAGTAGAAAGATGGAGTTGGGAAGCTTTAGCCTTTAGCCACACAAGCACACGGTGATTCCTTGTTTAAAATTCACGGACGTAAAACTTTACTATGGATCACAGCAGACATGGATCCCAACCGAATGTCAACCAGCAGGTTTTGGTGAGAAAATTGTGGTTAAAAAGTCGCCTCTTACTGGATATCAGCTTAGCCCAGGGGTCACCAACCTTTTTGAAACAAAGAGCTACTTCTTGGGTACTGATTAATGCAAAGGGCTACCAGTTTGATACACACTTGCCAGAAATAGCCAATCTGCTCAATTTACCTTTAGCTCTATGTTATTATTAATAATTAATGATATTTATCTTTGTGGAAACACTGATCATCTTTATGATTTCTCACAATAGATATATATTTTTGATGACATGTTTTAAATAGGTTAAAATCCAACCTGCACTTTGTTAGAATATATAACAAATTTGACCAAGCTATGTTTCTAACAAAGACAAATGACAAATCATTTCTTCTAGATTTTCCAGAACAAAAATTTTAAAAGAAATTCAAAAGACTTTGAAATAAGATTTATATTTGATTCCACAGATTTTCTAGATTTTCCAGAATGTTTTTATTTTATTTTAATCATAAGTTTGAAGAAATATTTCACAGATATTCTTCGTCAAAAAAAACAGAAGCTAAATTGAGGAATTAAATTAAAATGTATTTATTATTCTTTACAATAAAAAAAAAAAAAATACATGAACATTGATTTGAAATGTCAGGAAATAAGAGGATGGAGTTTAAAAGGTAAAAAAGTATATGTTTAAAACTCCTAAAATCATTTTTAAGGTTGTATTTTTTCTCTAAAATTGTCTTTCTGAAAGTTATAAGAAGCAAAGTAAAACAATAAAATAATTTATTTAAACAAGTGAAGACCAAGTCTTTAAAATATTTTCTTGGATTTTCAAATTCTATTTGAGTTTTGTCTCTCTTAGAATTAAAAATGTCCAGCAAAGCGAGACCAGCTTGCAAGTAAATAAATACAATTAAAAAAATATATAGAGGCAGCTCACTGGTAAGTGCTGCTATTTGAGCTATTTTTAGAACAGGCCAGCAGGCTACTCATCTGGTCCTTATGGGCTACCTGGTGCCCGCGGGCACCGCGTTGGTGACCCCTGGCTTAGCGTGTGCCTCCCGTACAGCTGCCGTCGACTACCCCGAGACACCCTGCCATGGACACACCCCTCCAACTATCAGGTACTGTTAAACTCACTAAAACACTAGCAACACAATAGTAAGATAAGGGATTTCCCAGAATTATCCTAGTAAATGTCTCTAAAAACATATGAATCTGTCTCAATGCAAAGCGATTGCAATCACATTTTTTTTCTTTCTAGTCCGTCGCTACCAATAAACCCTCCGACTATCAGGTACTGTAAAACTCACTAAAATACTAGCAACATAATAGAAAGATAAGGGATTTCCCAGAATTATCCTACAGTAAATGTCTCTAAAAACATATGAATCCTTCTCAATGCAGCGCGATTGCAATCAGGGGTTTTTTTTTTTCAAGTCCGTCGCTATCAATGACCCCTCAGACTATCAGGTACTGTAAAACTCACTAAAACACTAGCAACACAATAGAAAGATAAGGGATTTCCCAGAATTATCCTAGTAAATGTCTCTAAAAACATATGAATCCGTCTCAATGCAACGCGATTGCAATCGCGTGTTTTTTTTTCTTTTCTAGTCCGTCGCTATCAATAACCCCTCCGACTATCAGGTACTGTAAAACTCACTAAAACACTAGCAACACAACAGAAAGATAAGGGTGTTCCCAGAATTATCCTTTAGTAAATGTCTCTAAAAACATATGATAAATAATAAATGAAAAATGGGTTGTACTTGTATAGCGCTTTTCTACCTTCAAGGTACTCATAGCGCTTTGACACTACTTCCACATTTACCCATTCACACACACATTCATACACTGATGGAGGGAGCTGCCATGCAAGGCGCTAACCAGCACCCTTCAGGAGCAAGGGTGAAGTGTCTTGCTCAGGACACAACGGACGTGACGAGGTTGGTACTAGGTGGGATTTGAACCAGGGACCCTCGGGTTCCGCACGGCCACTCTCCCACTGCGCCACGCCGTCCCCTGAATGAATGAATGAATTCGTCTCAATGCAACGCGATTGCAATCGCATTTTTTTTTTCTAGTCCGTCGTTATCAATAACCCCCCGACTATCAGGTACTGTAAAACTCACTAAAACACTAGCAACACAATAGAAAGATAAGAGATTTCCCATAATTATCCTAGTAAATGTCTCTAAAAACATATAAATCTGTCTCAATGCAAAGCGATTGCAATCGCATTTTTTTTTTTTTCTAGTCTGTCGCTATCAATAACCCCTCTGACTATCAGGTACTGTAAAACTCACTAAAACACTAGCAACACAATAGAAGGATAAGGGATTTCCCAGAATTATCCTATAGTAAATGTCTCTAAAAACATATAAATCTGTCTCAATGCAAAACGATTGCAATCGCGTTTTTTTTTTTCTTCTAGTCCGTCGCTATCAATAACCCCTCCGACTATCAGGTACTGTAAAACACACTAAAACACTAGCAACACAATAGAAAGATAAGGGATTTCCCAGAATTATCCTAGTAAATGTCTCTAAACACATATGAATCTGTCTCAATGTAACGCAATTTTTTTTTTTTTTCTAGTCCGTCGCTTTCAATAACCCCTCTGACTATCAGGTACTGTAAAACTCACTAAAACACTAGCAACACAATAGAAAGATAAGGGATTTCCCAGAATTATCCTTTAGTAAATGTCTCTAAAAACATATGAATCCGTCTCAATGCAACGCGATTGCGATCGCATTTTTTTTTTTTTCTAGTCCGTCGCTATCAATAACCCCTCTGACTATCAGGTACTGTAAAACTCACTAAAACACTAGCAACACAACAGAAAGATAAGAGTGTTCCCAGAATTATCCTTTAGTAAATGTCTCTAAAAACATATGAATCCGTCTCAATGCAACGCGATTGCAATCGCATTTTTTTTTTCTAGTCCGTCGCTATCAATAACCCCTCCAACTATCAGGTACTGTAAAACTCATTAAAACACTAGCAACACAATAGAAAGATAAGAGATTTCCCAGAATTATCCTATAGTAAATGTCTCTAAAAACATATGAATCCGTCTCAATGCAACGCGATTGCAATCGCGTTTTTATTTTTATTTTTTTCTAGTCCGTCGCTTTCAATAACCCCTCCAACTATCAGGTACTTTAAAACTCACTAAAACACTAGCAACACAATAGAAAGATAAGGGATTTCCCAGAATTATCCTAGTAAATGTCTCTAATAACATATAAATCCGTCTCAATGCAACGCGATTGCGATCGCATTTTTTTTTTTCTAGTCCGTCGCTATCAATAACCCCTCCGACTATCAGGTACTGTAAAACTCACTAAAACACTAGCAACACAACAGAAGGATAAGGGTGTTCCCAGAATTATCCTTTAGTAAATGTCTCTTAAAACATATGAATCCCTCTCCATGCAACGCGATTGCAATCAGGTTTTTTTTTTTTTTTTTTTTCTAGTCCGTCGCTTTCAATAACCCCTCCGACTATCAGGTACTTTAAAACTCACTAAAACACTAGCAACACAATAGAAAGATAAGGGATTTCCCAGAATTATCCTATTAAATGTTTCTAATAACATATTAATCCGTCTCAATGCAACGCGATTGCGATCGCATTTTTTTTTTTCTAGTCCGTCGCTATCAATAACCCCTCGACTATCAGGTACTGTAAAACTCACTAAAACACTAGCAACACAACAGAAAGATAAGGGTGTTCCCAGAATCATCCTTTAGTAAATGTCTCTAAAAACATATGAATCCGTCTCAATGCAACGCCATTGTAATCGCGTTTTTTAATTTTTTTCCAGTCAGTCGCTATCAATAACCCCTCCGACTATCAGGTACTGTAAAACTCACTAAAACACTAGCAACACAATAGAAAGATAAGGGATTTCCCAGAATTATCCTATAGTAAATGTCTCTAAAAACATATGAATCCGTCTCAATGCAACGCGATTGCAATCGCGTTTTTTTTTTTTTTTTTTCTAGTCCGTCGCTATCAATAACACCTACGACTATCAGGTACTGTAAAACTCACTAAAACACTAGCAACACAATAGAAAGATAAGGGATTTCCCAGAATTATCCTACAGTAAATGTCTTTAAAAACATATAACTCCGTCTCAATGCAAAGCGATTGCGATTGCGTTTTTTTTTTTCTTGTCCGTAGTAAATGTCTCTAAAAACATATGCAACGCGATTGCAATCAAATTTTTTTTTCTAGTCCGTCGCTATCAATATCCTCAAACACGAATATTTCATCCTCGCTCAAATTAATGGGGAAATTGTCGTTTTTTGTTGGAGGCTCCCATTAAAATCAATGTGACTATGTGAGGAGCCATCAACATGTGACGTCCGGTAGAGGCAGGGCTTTTCTCCGGTTGCGAACTTTATCGTGGATGTTCTCTACTAAATCCTTTCAGCAAAAATATGGCAATATCGCGACATGATCAAGTATGACACATAGAATGGACCTGCTATCCCCGTTTAAATAAGAAAATCTCATTTCAGTAGGCCTTTAAATTGTCATATTGAATTGCGGGCCGCACAATAACGTGACCCCTGCTCTTAAAGTATGATAATTATCCCGAGATAATTATCATATGCAACGTTGTATACATTTCATGTTGGAGATGTTGTTTTGTAGTCTTTTTTTTTTTTTTAGCCCACTCAAAACTTACTTGTAAAGTAAGAAGGTGGGCGTGGTTACAAAGGGGTAGGTGGGCGTGGTCCTGCCCCCCCCCCGCCCTCCTCTCGTATGCGCGCGCACTCGGGCAGTGCCGCTGAATGGAGGGGAGGGAGACGCCGCAGGTAGTCAGCGGCAGTTTTACAGCAGCATCAGCGGGAAGAGGAAGAAGAAAAGGAAGAAAAAGAACAAGGCTAGGTCCAAATTAGCCGCACCTGGGACGACAAGTGTCCCCCACAAAGTGAACACCGCGGGCGTCGACGCCATGGGCTCACCCCGGAAGAACGCGTTGACGAAAGAAGAACTCTGAACACAACCGCGGGGATGTTGTGAGAGAGTCACGCGGAGTGGATTATTATTGTGGTTATTTATGAAGATGTTGATGATGATGATCGCGACGTGTTCTCTCAGCATCGTGACGGTGGTGCTGTCCAACTTGCACATGTCCGCGGGCAGCAACCGACATGCGGTGTACTGGAACAGCTCCAACATACTGTAAGTGCACACCCCCTCCTTTATTTACATACACGCCCGAGTGTTGTGGTTGTGGTCCGAAACCCACCTCCACGCCAGCTTCGTGCCTTTTGTTGCCTGCACTTAAAAGATGCCCTGATAAATGATAACACAACATTGTGATAGGACCCTACTTTTCAACAATGGGGGACAAAGCCAGACAATAATAATGGACTGCAGCACTTTAAAAAAAGATATGAATTGTAGCCTGTATTGTTCAGTTGAAAAAAAATATATATATAATATCCATCCATCCATTTTCTACCGCTTATTCCTTTTGGGGTTGCTGGTGCCTATCTGAGCTACAATCAGGCGGAAGGCGGCATACACCCTGGACAAGTCAGGGCATATATACAGTGGGGCTAAAAAAGGATTTAGTCAGGCACCGATTGTGCAAGTTCTCCCACTTCTGTAATTTTCATCATAGGTACACTTCAACTGTGAGAGACAGAATGTGAAAAAAAAAAATCCAGGAATTCACATTGTAGGAATTTTAAAGAGATTATTTGAAAATTATGGTGGAAAATAAGTATTTGGTCAACCATTCAAAGCTCTCACTGATGGAAGGAGGTTTTGGCTGAAAATCTCACGATACATGGCCCCATTCATTCTTTCCTTAACACGGATCAATCGTCCTGTCCCCTTAGCGGAAAAACAGCCCCAAACCATGAGGTTTCCACCCCCATGCTTCACAGTAGGTTTGGTGTTCTTGAGATGCAACTCAGTATTATTCTTCCTCCAAACACGACAAGTTGAGTTTATACCAAAATGGATACATGGATGATACAGCAGGGGATTGGGAGAATGTCAAGTGGTCAGACGAAACCAAAATAGAACTTTTTGGTATAAACTCAACTCGTCGTGTTTGGAGGAAGAAGAATACTGAGTTGCATCCCAAGAACACCACACCTACTGTGAAGCATGGGGGTGGAAACATCTTGCTTTGGGGCTGTTTTTCTGGAGAGTTTTCCTAAATTCTTTCAGGAAAATTAAAATTAAATATGATAAAAGAGCATTTTTTGTGCCGTAAAAAAATAGGACCATAATAAATTATTTATTATTATTTTCAAAATTATATATTAATTCCAATCTGTACTATTACATTATTTTTTTTTCTAACGATAAAGATAAAGTTGACTGGACATTATTTCCTTGCAGGAGTGCTCCAAATCTGTCACTTGAAAAAGGGCGTGTCTTGTGCTTAGCCCCCCCACCCCCAAATTATTTTTCAATTTAGAAAACTGAAGTTTAGTTTGTGATGTATAGTCATTTTTTTCTGGTTTGTGATCAAAAATGGACAAGGGTGTTCCAAAACTGTACAATTGATTGATAACATGGCTCTGAATCTTTGAATGAAATATGATAAAAGAGCATTTTTTTGTGCTGTAATAAATACGACCACAATAAACCGATAAAAACTTATATTTTTAAATATATATTAATTGTAGTTTGCACTATTCCATTATTATTTTTTTTTATTAAAAAGATTGGGTTGACCGGACATTATTTCCTTGCAGGAGTGCTCCAAATCTGTCACATGACAGTGGGCGTGTCCCCCTCAATATATGTTTTCAATTGGGACAATTTAGAAAAATGTAATTTTGTTTTGGTATAGGGTAATTTTATTCTTGTTTGTGACCTAATATGGACGGACATTTTTACAAAAATGCACAATTGATTAATACTTGCTTTGAATCCTAGAATGAAAGAGAATAAAATAGCAAGTTTTCATGTGGTGAAAAAAACAAAAGCATATTAAATCAATGCAAAACACAATTTTTTTTAGAAATATTTCTGCCCTGTACTATTCCGTTGAACACAAATGTTAGAGAAATGTTCAAAGGAATTGAAGAACAATGACTTGACTGGGCAATATTTTATTGCAGAATTGCTACCAATCAATCAAGCAATCAATCAAGCAATCAATCAAGCAATCAATCAATCAAGAAAGCAATCAATCAATCAATGTTTATTTATAAAGCCCTAAAGTCTTTAAGTCTCTAAGGGCTGCACAAGCTACAACAAAATCCTCGGTTCAGGTCTCACATAAGGCCAAGGAAAAACTCACAATCCAGTGGGACGTCAATGTGAATGACTATGAGAAACCTTGGAGAGGACCGCAGATTCGGGTGACCCCCCCTGTAGTGGAGAACGGATGCAATGGACGTCGAGTGGGTCTAGCATTATATTGTGGAAGTCCAGTCCATAGTGGATCTAACATAATAGTGACAATCTAGTCCATAGTGAGGCCAGCAGGAGACCATCCATAGGGAAGACGGGTCAGCAGCGCAGAGTTGTCCCCAACCCCAGGCGAACGGTCCACCCCGGGTCCCGACTCTGGACAGCAATCTGTCACATGACCCCCCTTCAGGTCGCCTCAGGCATTTTAAATGTTGATTTAGGTCTGGGTTCTTGCCAGACCTTTAGTAAACTGCTATTCTCCTCGAGTTAAGGTGTTCTATTGTTGTTTTGGTTGCTCATTGTCACACTGAAAGAGGTATAAAAAAAAAAAAAGACCTGAAACCCTTTAAAACAGGGGTTACCAACGCGGTGCCCGCGGGCACCAGGTAGCCTGTAAGGACCAGATGAGTAGCCCGCTGGCCTGTTCTGAAAATAGCTCAAATAGCAGCACTTACCAGTGAGCTGCCTTTATTTTTAAAATTGTATTTATTTACTAGCAAACAGGTATTGCTTTGCTCGACATTTTTAATTCTAAGAGAGACAAAACTCGAATAGAATTGAAAATCCAACAAAATATTTTAAAGACTTGGTCTTCACTTGTTTGAAAAAATTCATTTATTTTTTTTACTTTCCTTCTTATAACTTTCAGAAAGACAATTTTAGAGAACAAATACAACCTTAAAAATGATTTTAGGATTTTTAAACACATATACCTTTTTACCTTTTAAATTCCCTCCTCTTCTTTCCTGACAATTTAAATCAACGTTCAAGTAATTATTTTATTTTATTTTAAAGAATAATAAATACATTTTAATTTAATTCTTCATTTTAGCTTCTGTTTTTCAAACGAAGAATATTTGTGAAATATTTCTTCAAACTTGTTATGATTAAAATTAAAAAAAATTATTCTGGCAAATCTAGAAAATCTTTAGAATTAAATTTGAATCTTATTTCAAAGTATTTTGAATTTGTTTTAAAATCTTTGTTCCGGAAAATCTAGAAGAAATAATGATTTGACTTTGTTATAAATATAGCTTGGTCCAATTTGTTGTATATTCTAACAAAGTGCAAATTGGATATTAACCTATTTAAAACATGTCATCAAAATTCTAAAATTAATCTTAATCAAATCAGGAAAAATTACTAATGATGTTCCATAAATTCTTTTTAAATTTTTTTTCAAAAAGATTCAAATTAGCTAGTTTTTCTTTTCATTTTTGTCGGTTGAATTTTGAATTTTAAAGAGTTGAAATTGAAGGTTAAACTATGTTTCAAAATTTAATTTAAATTTGTTTGTGTTTTCTCCTCTTTTAAGCCGTTCAATTAAGTGTTTTTTTCATCATTTATTCTCTACAAAAAACGTTCCGTAAAAGGAAAAAAAATGTACGACGGCACGACAGACAGAAATACTCATTTTTTTTATATAAATAGTTTTTTTTATTTAAGGTAAATTGAGAAAATTGGCTATTTCTGGCAATTTATTTAAGTGTATATCAAACTGGTAGCCCTTCGCATTAATCAGTACCCAAGAAATAGCTCTTTGTTTCAAAAATGTTGGTGACCCCTGCTTTAAAGGTGTCTGTCTACCAGTCATGTGACCCCCTTTCACTTCAAGCTGCCATCTTTTGTGCATGGCTCCTTAAGTATGCGAGACACACACCCTGCACACACGCTCCTGGAGGTTGCTTAGCTCAGGTAAGTCTCGAGTCTCAACTTGCCGTGGGGCGCAGATCGAATTAGACTCGGGCCGCCTCCGTCTCCTCATTAGCAAATCCATGGTTCTCACATTCTTTTATCTCCTCTCCTCATGCGACCTGGCCCCACCTCCTTCCACGTCCATCCATCCTCCATTTGTATTCGCCTCCTATCGCCTCCATCCATCTCATACTTGCTTATTTTCCTCCTTTTTTTTTTTTTTCTTGCCGTGTCTTACCCAGACGGCCTGTCCTTCTCAATTCCCCCTTATTTTAATTTCCTGCTTCTCATTACCAGAAGCTCCATCTGCTGCTGGTCATATCCCCAGAACTCAGCTGGGAGTACAAATGCAGCAGATGATTAGTATTAGGGCTTGAATGGAGGCTGCTTGTGCCACCCTTGTACTCCCAAGTCATGGCCAAGAAACAATCACAAACACTGCGAACGCTAACAAATACCCTTTAAAGGCCTACTGAAACCCACTACTACCCACAACGCAGTCTGATAGTTTATATATCAATGATGAAATATTAACATTGCAACACATGCCAATACGGCTTTTTTAGTTTACTAAATTACAATTTTAAATTTCCCGGGAGTTTCGTCTTGGAAACGTTGTGTAATGATGACGTGTACGCAGGGCGTCACGCGTTTTTAGGAAGTATGAGCGCTACTCTCACACAGCTAAAAGTCGTCTGCTTTAACGGCATAATTACACAGTATTTTGGACATCTGTGTTGCTGAATCTTTTGCAATTTGTTCAATCAATATTGGAGTAGTCACAGTAGAAAGATGGAGTTGGGAAACTTTAGCCTTTAGCCACACAAACACACGGTGATTCCTTGTTTGAAATTCCCGGAGCTGAAACTTTACTATGGATCAGAGCGCGGTCAAGCGAACATGGATCCCGACCAAATGTCAACCAGCAGGTTTCGGTGAGAAAATTGTGGTTAAAAAGTCGGCACTTACTGGAGATCAGCTGAGCTTGTGTCGTCCGTACAGCTGCCGTCGACACCCGTAAGACATGCCGTCAACACACCCGTCGACGTTCACATCCGACTATCAGGTACTATTAAACTCACTAAAACACTAGCAACACAATAGAAAGATAAGGGATTTCCCAGAATTATCCTAGTAAATGTGTTTAAAAACATCGGAATATGTCTCAATGCTATCGCGTTTTTTTTTTTTAACTCGTTTAAAAAAAAAAAAAATTCTAGTCCGTCGCTATCAATATCCTCAAACACAAATCTTTCATCCTCGCTCAAATTAATGGGGAAATTGTCGTTTTCTCGGTCCGAATCACTTTTTTTGTTGGAGGCTCCCATTAAAATCAATGTGAATACGTGAGGAGCCCCCACACTTGTGATGTCATCGTCTGTGACTTCCGGTAAAGGCGAGGCTTTTTCAGGAAGTACCAAAAGTGGCGAACTTTATCATCGATTTTCTCTACTAAATCCTTTCAGCAAAAATATGGCAATATCGCAAAATGATTAAGTATGACACATAGAATGGACCTGCTATTCCCGTTTAAATAAGAAATTCTCATTTCAGTAGGCCTTTAAGATCGAACAGTTCAGAATAGTCGCACAAAACACGCTTAAAACTTCAGTTCTTGCAACACTTGACCCTTTCTAACCCTAGATAAGTGGTCCTCAAAACAAACCCCACAACTGTAAATGGTAAATAAAAACCTATATTCAATTGAATAGACTGCAAAGACAAGATACTTAATGTTTGAACTGTAAACTTTGTTATACTTTGCAATTACTGGCTTATTTAGAATTTAATGACTGCAACATGTTTCAAAAAAGCTGGCACAAGTGGCACAAAAGACTGAGAATGTTGGGGAATGCTCATCAAACACTTATTTGGAACATCCCACAGGTGAACAAGCTCCTTAGGGACAGGTGGGTGCCCCGATGGGGTATAAAAGCAGGTCTCATGAAATGCTCAGTCATTCACAAACAAGGATGGGGCGAGGGCTACCACTTTGTGAACAAATGCGTGGGCAAATTGTTTAAGAACAACATTTCTCAACCAGCTATTGCAAGGAATTCAGGGATTTCACCTGCTACGGTCGGTATGATAATCAAAAGGTTCAGAGAATATGGAGAAAACACTCCACGTAAGCAGCATGCCCGTGACCTTCGATATCTCAGGCGGTACTGCATCTAAAAGTGACATCAGTGTGTAAAGGATATCACCTAATGGGACCCGGAACACTCCAGAAAACCACTGTCAGTAACTGCAGTTCGTCGCCTACATCTGTGAGTGCAAGTTAAAACTCTACTATGCAAAGGGAAAGCCATTTATCAACAACACCCAGAAAAGCTGTCTGCTTTGCTGTGCCCAAGCTCATCGAAGATGGACTGATGCAAAGTGGAAAAATGTTCTGTGGTCTGATGAATCCACATTTCAAATTGTTTTTGGAAACTCTGGACATCAAAGAGAAAAAGAACCATCCGGGTTGTTGTTGGCGCAAAGTTTAAAAACCAGCATCGGTGATGATATGGGGGTTTATTAGTGCCCAAGGCATGGGTAACTTACACATCTGTGAAGGCACCATGAATGCTGAAAGGTACATACAGGTTTTGGAGCAACATATGTTCCCATCCAAGCAACGTTAGTATGGGCGCCCCTGCTTATTTCAGCAAGACTGCGTGGCTTCATAGTAAAAGAGTGCGGGTACTAGACTGGCCTGTCTGTACTTCAGACCTGTCTCCCATTGAAAATATGTGCCACAATATGAAACCTATAATACGACAACGGAGACCCCGGACTGTTGAACAACTTAAGCTCTACATTAAGCAAGAATGGGAAATAATTCCACCTCGGTCTGTCGAGTTCCCAAACGTGGGATTTGGGTTTTTTACTACCACAAAAAACACTTGGCTCTTCAAGTACCACTATAACGACCAACATTGAAATACAGTAGCATAGTAGGCCTAAGTATTCATCAAAACAAAGCAGAGGTTTAATTTAACAAGTACGGCATATTTAAAAAATGCTTGGCCACTGTAACATTACACACATCACATCATTGCAATATTAATTTCCATATTTTTTCCGGACTATAGAGTGCACCGTAAAATAGGCCGCACCCACTAAATTTTAGAATAACATTTTTTTTTCATACCAGCCGCACACGACGGATACATATGTTCCAAAATTTGTTATTTACACAAATATTCTGGAAATTAGTATTTACATGCCTTATTTGTTTTCAAACAGTGCCTGTAACATGGCAGTAAAACAGATGATCAAACAAAACAGAAGTCTTCTTCACGGACCCACTAACTGCGGAAGCTAGCTCTCCAATCAGCTAAACAGACTCAATAACTCCACGGTGACAACTTGGTGAATTTACTGAGGAATTATTGAAACTGAAACAATGTCAACAGAATGCCATTGCAAGTTAATAATACCAACACAAGCTGTTTGCTCATAGAAACATTTAATCGGATTAAAAGCCGAACCGGAATACATTTTTTTTAATGTAAACACGCCATTCGGAATATTCTGACTTGATCACACACGGTCGGATGAACATTTCTTTCCGATTGGGTGGTTGATGCCAATAATCATTCGGATTGTAGCGCATGAAAACACTACTTCCAAAATTCGGGTTTCAATAATCCCTACTGTGCTTGTCTTTGATGTCAGCTATACTTTGGTAGTAGAGATGGCACTAAAAATAATAGTCTTGGAATGAAGCGATTGTCTTGCAGCTGTCTTCCCTCTAAGATGTACACAAGTAGCATTATATGCTTTTGGGTTAGTTGCTTTAAAACAAGACTA